>NC_064629.1:571756117-572059147 GCF_023864275.1 Schistocerca cancellata
CTCCATGAAGCTGGGCTACGGTCCCGCACACCGTTAGGCCGTCTTCCGCTCACGCCCCAACATCGTGCAGCCCGCCTCCAGTGGTGTCGCGACAGGCGTGAATGGAGGGACGAATGGAGACGTGTCGTCTTCAGCGATGAGAGTCGCTTCTGCCTTGGTGCCAATGATGGTCGTATGCGTGTTTGGCGCCGTGCAGGTGAGCGCCACAATCAGGACTGCATACGACCGAGGCACACAGGGCCAACACCTGGCATCATGGTGTGGGGAGCGATCTCCTACACTGGCCGTACACCACTGGTGATCGTCGAGGGGACACTGAATAGTGCACGGTACATCCAAACCGTCATCGAACCCATCGTTCTATCATTCCTAGACCGGCAAGGGAACTTGCTGTTCCAACAGGACAATGCACGTCCGCATGTATCCCGTGCCACCCAACGTGCTCTAGAAGGTGTAAGTCAACTACCCTGGCCAGCAAGATCTCCGGATCTGTCCCCCATTGAGCATGTTTGGGACTGGATGAAGCGTCGTCTCACGCGGTCTGCACGTCCAGCACGAACGCTGGTCCAACTGAGGCGCCAGGTGGAAATGGCATGGCAAGCCGTTCCACAGGACTACATCCAGCATCTCTACGATCGTCTCCATGGGAGAATAGCAGCCTGCATTGCTGCGAAAGGTGGATATACACTGTACTAGTGCCGACATTGTGCATGCTCTGTTGCCTGTGTCTATGTGCCTGTGGTTCTGTCAGTGTGATCATGTGATGTATCTGACCCCAGGAATGTGTCAATAAAGTTTCCCCTTCCTGGGACAATGAATTCACGGTGTTCTTATTTCAATTTCCAGGAGTGTATAATCATAGTTTTTGCACTGTCTACGAATAAACATTTTGAACTACACAAAAGTTTTTGAGTATGAACTAAGTCTCCCTCTTAACAATAAACAGAATAGTAATCCTAATCATGATCTATAACAAAAGAAATAAATGAAGACTGAAAACACGTGTTAAGGATGTGTGTTCAGTATAAGTAGGTAACAGTAACTGTGTTTAAGAAACTGCAATATCATGAAAATATTACTGACGTTACAAGAAAAGTTCTTCACGGTTTAAAAGTTTTCAACTCCTTGTACCCAAATGTTAGCAACTCTACGTGAGATATTTGTTGGAAATGTCGTTTATACATTGCTTCACGAAAAAAGTGAAGCACCCAGAAGACAGGGTCCAATGTCAGTGTAACTTTTTACAGTACACACCATCGGCGGGTATGTAAATTTTGCGAGCTGCAAATCTCTATGATAGATAGAACGGTCACCAGAGTGCATTAGCGTTGTTCCTGCTTAGTGTTGTTACCAGGTATGGTAGGGTATAAGGAGTGTGAACATCGTCAGGTGATGAATGATCACTTTGAATAACACAAAGCTGCCTTTTACTCGTGTGAGGCAGAGTTATCAGCAACTCACAAAGTTTGAAAGTGGCATCGTTGTGGGTTTCCGTTTGGCCGGCTGGTCGATAGTGCAATATCCAGATTTGTGTGACATATAGATGTGACAGTGGCCCGATGTTGAACTGCGTGGATACGTGGGAGTAGGCATTCTCGTCGTAAAAGATGCGGTCGATGTAACTTAAAACAAATAGAAAACTTAAGTTTTATTACTAACTGTTAAATATTGTATGTGACAGGAGATTATGAATATTTTTAGTTAGCTATAACAATGAAATTCTACACGAAACTGGAATACTATCGTGCTATATCTTTGGTTCATAAATAGTTATCAAGGAAGTTTTCTTTCGTATGAACTGCTAGTGAGATAAAACATTATAATGTTTCATAATTTATATTAATAAATGTCTTTCATAAAGTAGGTCCATTCCTCTCCAAACTTCTCTGTAATTTCAGCTTGTGTGTTATGAATAAGATAACTGAAAATATTTGGCCGTGCCGCCTATCAGGAAAATAATCGAACTTTTTTTAATGTAATGTCGAAAATTGCAGATTTTTCTTCAGATATACAGTATGGTTAAATGTCGATGATGCCGACTCAAAACTTTACCACAAAAACCTCGTCTTTAGCATATTCCGCCTGTCTCCCAATATTTGTGGCATTAATTTGAGATGGGTATTGCACAAATAATACACACGACTTTTTAATAACACGTTGCTTTCAAATTACTTTTCTTTCAACATACACTTGCGTTGATTCAGCAATGAAGAGCAGGCAGAATCAAAATCAAATCAGGAAAGGAATGCGATGCGAGTGCGAATGAGAATGGGAATGCTAATATCAGAGTCTACATTGTTCCATCACTTCTATGTCAATTGTGAAAAACATTCTCGTCGCGTTATGATGTAGTTTATGTTATGTCTCCTCGATTTACCTTCTCCCTGCTCTTACATAATATTACCTATTGTGCTTGAACATGAACTATTATTACTTACACGTAACTAAGAAACCATAGAAACTACGCAAAACCTCTTAAACTTACGAAAAGAGGCGCCACACCAGCCACCACAAGGGAGGTTAGCCGTAGTATGCACCGTGCCCATAGTAAGACATTCACATCTGCGCCTATCATCCGAAAATAAGTAATGGATTCCATGCAACATTCTGTGGAGAGGCGCCGTGTACATCAACTAGTGACTGCTGATGAATGGCGTAGCACGGTGTTCAGCGATGAATCCCATTTCTGCACAACCTCGGATGTACGTCGACGGTGAGTATGGCGGCAACGTACCTAGATGTCTCATTATTCTAATGTTCTGGAGGGGCAAAAAGTTTTTACTCCTGGTGATATGACGTGAGGGGCCACCAGGTATGACTTCACGTCACGGCTCGGAGTGACTGACGGAACTCTGACGGCAAAACGGTACGCCACGGATATTCGACGTCCTTATGCGCTACCTCTCGTGTTACAGTATCGTGGTGCCATTTATTAACAGGAAAATGCTCGTCAACACATGCCACGTGCCTGTAGGAAATGTCTGCCTGATGTTGAGGTACCACCGTAGCCAGAAAGGTCCTCAGATCTGTCACCGATAGGACATGTGTGGGACCATCTGTGACATCGAGGACCAGTTACGACAGTTGATAGGGAGGGGGAGGGGGAGGGGGAGGGGGGATACAACGGCTTGATGACACCTTTCCCGACCGAAACTATATGCGTCCAGCCCACAGGGACTGCAACGTCATACTTTTAAGCAAAGTTCTTTGAAAATTCGATTTGTAATCATTGAAGTGACACTTTGTAAGGAAGTGTATTTTCCCAGGAATCAGGTTTTCTTAATGCAAAGCTAAGGTTTATTTCTACAGCATTGCTGCCCATAGTATCACCATTTGGAGGACAGTGTGAAGTTCTAGTGCGCCGACCTCTCCACATTCGCATATGTCTACTATTGGCATCTGTCTGTTAGATACAGATAGAGAGGATATAGTCCATGTGCCGTTATGGAATAGGTCGTGATTATTCCTGCTTCCGTATACTGCAGTTCGGTTTGATACAGATAGGATATAGTCCATGTCCCATTATGGAATAGATCGTGATTACTCCTGCTTCATCCTTTCACAAATGTCAGAGAATAATTCGTAGAAACGACGGCCATTGTTCTTATTGACCCAGCGTCTTTGCCACGTTCTCGCTCTTTGCAACTTTAACTGATGCCTAAACTGCCATGTAACTGAGATGAATGAGGCTCGTGCGTTACAAAGAAAGCTGAGGTATATTTCTTCTCATTATAACTCCTTAGCCTTTGCGCTGCGTCAGCTCAATGAATCAAAGAGCAACAGAGAGGGAGCACAACAGTAAAGTGCGTCGCTTGTAGCTGGGAGGATGTGAGTCCAAGTTACGATGAGGAAACTTTGTTTACGTTTCCCCCGTCCTCTCTAAATCACTCTGCGTAGATGACGGGGGATACCTTGAAGCCACAGCTGGTTTTCGAGCTAACCTGAGAAAATGATCCTTCTCTAATGATCTCACGGTCTGTGAGGCGTTGTAAATTATTTAAAAAGAAAAAATAAAATGTTCAGTGTTGTTAGTCGCTGTACTGAGATCTTTGAGGAAATAAATCTGTGCTGTGGCACAGGTATTTTTTCTTCTCTTTTTCTATTTACAAAGTCTTTAGACTATGCGCTTGGCAGACAATCGTTAGTAATGATTCAGCTGATGCTGAGACCCCTTTAGGATTCGCAAGACTAATTTATCCATGGCTGTCTATATCGTTTAATGATTTTCTAGATTTATTATAGTATTTAGTATAAGACGTATAGGCTACTGCCAAATCGGTCCGATGATATTACTTGCTCGTGAAAAATACGATTAAATCAGAGAAAGCTGACGGTTCTTCAAATGCACACTATTTCTGAATGGAATGAAAAAGGGGTGAAATGATAATACCCTTTGGCACACACCTTAATGTGGCTTGCAGAGTATACATGTACTGTCGTCGTCGTTCTCGTCAGTATCATCATTATTATAATCTCATTCCTTCAGCTTCTAGCCGTTATTTTCCGATGTGAAAGAGCTAAAAGTCAAAGTACTACTGTAGTTCTTGGACTCATTCCAAAATATTCCGGGTAATGCTCCATATGGTCGATCCACCGTTCTATTACCATATATTTACTTACATTCTGTATGTTTTATGAAGCATTCTCGTGCTCTTGCTTTTGCATTGTTTTGCAAAATGATGGTCAGGTCCTGCAGAAAGTGTCGTTACTTCTGTCTCTATGCTGTTCATTTTTGGAACACAGCCTACGACCTGCCTAGAGACAGAACTGATGACACTTTCTGCAGGACCTGACCATCATTTTTCAGGACAATTCTCAAGCACGTACCATGAAAGCCGTTACTGATTTGTTTGACTGATGGAGTTGCTAAGTGCTATACCACCTACTGCACTCCCCTGACTTAAGCTCTCGTAAGTTCAACTCGATTTCTAAACTAAAGGAAACACTTCACGACATTCGCTTCAGAACTGCTACAAATTCGTTGGGCCGGCCGCAGTGGTCTAGCGGTTCTGCTACGGTAGCAGGTTCGAATCCTGCCTCGGGCATGGATGTGTGTGATGTCCTTAGGTTAGTTAGGTTTAAGTAGTTCTAAGTTCTAGGGGACTGATGACCATAGATGTTAAGTCCCATAGTGCTCAGAGCCCTTTGAACCATTTGAACAAATTCGTTGGGCAACAGACCGCGCCACTCGAACTGTCAACACAACGAGCACTGCTAAGAGTATCCTACGACTTCCACATCACTGGCAACGGGTTATAAACAATGCTGGTAACTACTCTGAAGATCAGTAAAACTTTGAAACACGTATCTATTTTTACGAGCTTTAAATAAATAGTTGCCACTATTAAATTTCCAACCCTCGTATAATACATATCATTATATTAAAATGAGAAGTACATAATGAAAGTAGTCTTCACCTCCTGTATCTGCATATAAGATCACTAAGCAGCTATATAAGGCGTGTGGGAGGATACTTTGTACCAATGTTGGCTATTTTCTCTTCTATTCTGTTCACTTAGTGACTGGGGGACAAATGACTGTCTACAGAGATCTACACGAGCCCTCGTCTCTTTCATGTTGCTCTTATGATATCTATGCAGGTTATAAACTCACCGGACATAGTATTAGTCTCCGCCTTAAAAAAGTACACTGGTCGCTTTGGAGCGTCGTAGATGTTGTAGAACTGGTACAAGGTGGTGTTGTGATCGTCCACCGCTGGCGTAAGTCATGGAAGTGAATTGCCTCATATTGAACAGTCGCTTGTATGTGATCAGCGTGGCAACATGGAGCAACGTACAGATGTGAAGAATGGCAGAAAGAACCTATCGTGTTTGGACTTGCATATGAACGCACCGTGAACGCGGTCGCCCGATTTGTCGGTGTATCAACGTGGACTGTCTAGTGTGTCTGCACGGAACGGCGCACTGCAAGCAGCCATGTAACACGATGTAGAAACAGTGGCCGTAAAGATATCCTAACCGATAGGGACCAGAGACGACAGTTCACGCGTTGTCATTGACAATCGGTTTCCAACCAGACAAGAATTGCTAGTGCCACTGAATGGAGAGCCATCTTAACTAGTTTCTGGGCGGACAATGCGAAGGGGATTGAATGCTTTGGATATCTGGATTTGGGTACCTCGGAAAAGGCCATTGCGCACAGCGACAAGTAAGGCTTCATGTCATCAATTAGCCAAACAACCCAGAAAGTTGGCAGTAGCTGACTGGAGGAGTGTAGTATGCAGCCACGAGTCATAGCCGTGCCTCTTTTCTAATGATTCAGGGCAATGTCGGCACTAAAAGCCCAGTGAGGCATTTAGTCCGCAGAACGTGGAAAATGTAGCTCAGCCCAGAGGTGGTTCTGACGTTTTGGGGCTGTTTCTCGTAGTATAATTTGGTCCCAGTCATTCACGTTACCACGAGAATGGACCAGGATGTTTAGTTTCATATTCTCGGTGGCCAAGTGTTGCCCTTTCTTCTATATGTTCATGTTTAGTATGCTGTGGACACTCCCGTGTTCACTGGCTTGCACGCGCACATTCCTGGTTTGAAGAAGATTCAGTTACACTTCCGTACCGCGGCAAGTCTGCTAAATCACACGATCTTAATCGCATAGAAAATGTCTGTGACTATCTGAAACAGCAGATGAAACGTAGTAATCAATATCCCTGCAGTTCGATAGCTTTACGGGATGTAATTATTTACATCTACAGCATCTACATCTACATGCCGCAAACCACCTCATGCCGTGTTAAGGAGAGTACTTGTGGTGCCACTGTCTCATTCCCTCTTCCCTGTTCCAGTGACGAATGGTGCGTGGGAAGAATGATAGTTGGAAAATCCCCGTTATAAGCTCTAACACCTGGAATTTTCTCTTAGTCATTTCGTGAGAGGTAATACGTTGTCCAACTCTTCCCAGAATGTACTTTCTCGGAATTTCGGTAGCAAACCCCTCTGCCATACACAATGCCTCTCTTGTAGCATTAGTCACTGAAATTTGTTGAGCATCTCCGTAACGCTCTCACGCCGACTAAAGGATTCCGTGACTAAATGCGCCTCTCTTCGTTGGATCTGTCTGTCTTTTCTGCTAACCCTCGCAATACCATGGGGGAGGAGTACTTCATGCCCACCTTTTGAAAATATTGTAATCTACTCACGTACTTTATAGTTAAAAATTTTAAAAAATATTTATTGTTTTTAATGACTTATTATATTAGATTTCGTAATTCTTTTAAATTTTTAGTAAAACGTTAGCCAAAAATTTAAATCTTAGTAGTGAACGTGACTTTTCGCAGCAAATGTCATATTCGTGTTTTCAAGCTCGGGACCCTTCTTGCACATCTATGTATCTTTAAAAATTATGTTGTGAATAAAAGTCAACGACAGTTAACCAAGTCTGTATTTTATTAAATTTTTGGTCACAAAGTACCCCTCCCCACCGTGAACACTTACGGTAAATACGTTATTATTACTAAGATTGTACTGAAAGATATTCTCAAGTTCTGGACTATTGTTGTTCTTCAGTACCTATGCAAAACGGACATTGTTAATAAAAGTTAATAACAATTATCGAAAATTTTTAAAATTTTTTTGTGGTGGGCATAAAGTACCCCCTCCCCCAACTTTTGTATTATGCGTTACAGAAAGTGCGTTGGTATTCCTAGGATTAATCCAGCTTGGTGTTGGTATAGGCCCAGACTGATGAGCAATACTCAGGAACTTGTCGAATAAATGTTTTGTAAGGCACTTTTTTCGTGGATGAATTACATTCTCTTACGATTTTTCCTACGAATCTGAGTCTGCTTTTTCTACAATTTGTTTTATATGGCCGCTACGGATAGTTACTCCTAGTTATTTTACGGTGGTTACTGTTTTCAGCAATTTGTCACTAATAGCGTAATTGTGCTGCGGTGGATTTCTTCTCCTTCGTATGCGCAGTATTTTAAATTTTGATATGGCAGACCTGAAGAAACGTGCGAACTCTTTTCCTCACCGAAATGCGGCCATTTTCAAGGCTAAATTTTTTTCCGAATGGGCGTGGGCGTACACATATAGAACCTATTGTTCTTTGGTTCCTTATATTATACTTACGTTGTTCTGTTAGGGCACATGTTACTATTTCCATCGGTCGTCCCAATTAGTATGCTTCTTTTGTATTGGTATACTTCCCTTTTTGCGTGGTAGGATGGTTTGACCCCGAACCTAGTGCTGAGGGAACCCTCTTTAAAACCCCAGCAGGCGTCTATTAAATCTGCAGTTTGTCGTTTTCTTGCTTATTTAGTCGTTAACTTCTTCTTGTGTCGTTGCTCTTGGTAGATGTTGTATTTTGTCTTCATCTATGTCCATGGCATTTAATGTTGCTGTTGTCTGTGTGTTGGTGATCTTGATACAAGTTTTGTTAAGTTTTGGCGGATATGGGTTACTGGATATTAGCGCAACGTCTCCTTGGTCTGTCTAATTTTTGTCGCGTGTGCTAATGCATCTGGTTGCCGTATGGTAGCACATTTCTGGTTCTGTGACCCAAAAAACACAAAGAAATCGCACAACATTCGCCATAATATTGAACTATTAAAAATTTGTAGAACAGTGAATAATAAGAAGGCTTTACAGACCTTTCGTACGTAATATACCAAGAAGACTGACACTTTCTTGACGTATATGGGGAATGTTAACTAGAAAATCTCAATTTACGTGTGCAACTCAGGCGTGGAGAGCTGTTAGGGAGTGGGTGGAGAGTAAGGTGTGATGCGCAGTTAGTATTCCGCGTCGCCGCGAAAGCGTGTACCGGTAGCGGGTCGGCTGTAATTAGTTGGACAGGAGAGACAGATGAGCGTATGATGGGAATATGAAGCAGGGCAGGGGTGGGAGTGCTCCGCTAACAGTAAAGCCACCGCAGCCATGTTTGGGGGGCGCCCAGGGCGGCGATACCGTTGCTAGCGCGGCGCGTCACTCCAGATCCCGCAGTCCGATTACATTAACCCGGCTCCGACGCGCTCCCTGATCACAAACCGGTTCGTACACGGTGGCCGCATGTTCCGCACCTAATCACCCATCGGCTCCCAGCACTGCTGCCTCTGCCAGTCGAGATGGCTAGAGCGCCTGCAACGACAAGCGCGCTCCAGTCCCAGACACTGAACCTCTCGGCTGATAACGAGGCAGCACGTACGACTCCTGTGCAAGGGAAATCGGTCGAATTATAGGCGTCACGTAGCCCCGAAATCGTTTAAACTGTTTTCTACAACGCAGTGATTTCCTTTAGACCTAATCTTATAATTTTCCGCGCAGCGCTCACTCGCGACGCAGGGAGGTGGGTGAGACCTAGATGGAAACCGTGTTCTGGATAGACTGAATGTGGTTTTAAACCGTGTGTTGCGATTACCTTGACAAATTTCAGGCTGTTTCCACAACTCTGTCTCAGAAAGACACCATACAAATATTTAAAATACACTGCCAGAGAAAAAAATGCAACACCCTCAAGAACGAAGTCATTCTATTGACAAGTGACGTGATAGCCATCTCATCATTGTGGGAGTATATGACACCAAATGTGACCGCGAGTTGTAACTGATGGTAATCATCACCATGAAGCCTGGGATGAGACATGTGTGTCGTGGGCGATGCACTATGGAATATGCAATTCACTAGGTCCAAGCGAGACACGTGTGCTTCCATCAGTAGCACAGACAGAGAACCTACTTTGATCGCTGCATATAACGTAGCGCCATTTCACTCTCCAGTTAACATTTTGAAACGTTCCCTTGGAGAAATTATAAATGACTGTGCTTAAACCGACACACAATATTTTTAGCGCAACGCAATCTGACTATTAATAATCCCTACAAAAGAATGGCCCTGACTAACATTAACCTATACCTTTCACAAATCACTTACCTCACAAAAGTCTTCGTTACTCGAACTGCTGCAACACAGCGAGCGCCACTACTGCCAGCTAAATAAAAGATTCTAACTACTGAAGGGACTAACTACTGATAGGCATAGTTAGCAAATGAAAGATTTTAATAAAGAACAAACAATGTATTTACCTTAATAGTGTTCAAAAGTCATTACATATATATATATATATATATATATATATATATATATAATATATATGTCAGTTCATGACATCCAGTCTTACAAATTTACTGTCTCTGATGGACACACGTCCAGATCATCCGCTCTCAAAACTCCGCCATCTCTCTCCCCACAACCAACCCTACTGGCTGCTCACCTCCAACTGCGCAACGCTATGCACTGTTAACAGCCAACTGCCCAACACTACAATAGCAAATTCCAACAATGTAAACCAGCCACGGGCTGCACACAGCACAGTCAGTGATTTTCATATAGAGCGGTACATGGAGTTACCAACATAAAAACCTAAACAGCCTACTTACAATTTTCACGACGCCTGGATAGCCATGTATGAATTCCTAAGGGACCAAACTGCTTAGGTCATCGGTCCTAGACTTACACACTACTTAAACTAACATATGCTAACCAACCCATGCCCGAGGGAGGACACTGTGGTGTCACCGCCTGACACCACACTTGCTAGGTGGTAGCCTTTAAATCGGCCGCGGTCCGTTAGTATACGTCGGACCCGCGTGTCGCCACTATCAGTGATTGCAGACCGAGCGCCGCCACACGGCAGGTCTAGAGAGACTTCCTAGCACTCGCCCAGTTGTACAACCGACTTTGCTAGCGATGGTTCACTGACAAAATACGCTCTCATTTGCCGAGACGATAGTTAGCATAGCCTTCAGCTACGTCATTTGCTACGACCTAGCAAGGCGCCATTACCAGTTACTATTGAGATTATGAATAATGTACCGTCAAGTGCGACGCTCATCATTAATGGATTAAAGTTAAGTATTCCACCAGCTACGTCCGTTTTTCTAAAGTCTAATTTCCTTGTCCTGTTCCAGACCTCACGCCAGCCTGCGTGAGCTAAGACGCGTGTCTTTCGGCTTCCTCTAGTACCCGGTGTTGGCTCTTCTGCCAACCCATAACAGACACGAACCTCCGGCGTGAGGGGTCGGGATAGCCATGCTTGTCGGTGTTCTGGTGTCAATAGAAGCCTGGCCAGAGGCACACGTGATATTAATCCTTCTGCAAGGAAACGATTCCTAATGGTTCTGATGAGTAGCAGGTACAAAGTGTGTCCGGATATCGTCCCTGGATGATGTTCGGTCAGCTTCGGCTGCTCGCACAGTATGTCGATCATGACGTGCGTCTGTACTATGCGGACGTTCAGAACTTGATGTGCAGGTATGGGGATCTTCCACAGATCACTGCTGAAGGCAGCGGCACACCACCGGTACATTGTGCCCAATAAGGGCAGCAATCCGTAGGTATGTCCATTCAGCTTCCCACAATGCAATCCTATTCAAACGGTTGAAGCTGTTCAACAAGAGTACGGCTCGTGGTTGTACCCTAGGACGAATGTTGCAAACACTGTTCACCTCTAAACTCAACACAGTTACTGCTTGCAGAGTAAAAACAGAAGGTACGCGGACATGCGACCTGAGCGCCGTGTGAACGTCGATGACCGCTTCAAATGAATAGCACAGCAACCCCTCAGTATGCATATATTTTACCCTGATGCCACTGAATACAGTCCTTGAGGGTGTTACGATTTTTTATGCTTGCGTACAAGGATTCACAGAAAAAAATGCTCAGTCTGTTCACAAAAATATGGCATCCACTACTTTCCTCCCTTAGAGCAACTGACGATTGTGGCGAAAGGAAGGGCATCCGTCAATAGAACAAAAATAAAAATAACTGATAAATGGAAACTAAGGCATTGGCCATCATTTGCGGACCGTACCCACTGAGTGAGGACTCGTTGTGTTAAAACAATGAAACCGTATTCGGTGGGATGGCGGTTTAAATGCTTCTTGTCTGACAATCTAGACTTACGTTTCCGTGAGTTCCCTAAATCGCTTTTCTAAGGTTTCGAACGATTACCTTTCCCACAATTCCCCAGTCCGAGCTTACACTCAGTCTCTAATGATCTCTTCGTCGAAGGGACGTAAAACCCTATCTTCCTTCTTTCCCCGGACAGTCGGGTCAAATGCTGAAGAACGCGAATCACTTTTTACACTGATGTCCATAATTTGACTTAGTGTTGACGCCAATCAAAAATATTGGCTCATGACAATAATGTGTAGATTAAATTACGGCGCGACAATACGCACTAGTACGAAACCATATTTTATACTTGGAACAGTCAGGTACTGGGTACAATGTTTCTTCATCTATAAGCACCACAGTTCACTATAATGTGAATAGCAGAGGGTACTTTGTACGATTGTTAGTGATTGCTTTTCATGTTCTATACGCAAATGGATGAAGGGAGAAATGATGACCTGTACTTCTGTGCCCTATATAAGCTGTATAATTTTCCTTATTTTATACTTACGTTAATAGAAGACAAAATTTTCTGAAGTATTGATATACTGACTTTTCGTGAAATCGATGTAGGCAAACTATCAGAATTTTTGATATATAGAATCTTCGAGGTACCAAAAAGAGTACTTCTTATCTGGGAAAAGATGTTACTTGAGACAGCCAAATTGTCCGATTAGTTTTCCGCGACTGTGTTGACCGCGACTGTGTTGTAATAAATGATATGTCTACTTACCATAACCACTCAAAACGTTCAAGATTATTAATCTTACGTCATTAATTCATTAGTGACGTGTTTCGAGTCACTAGTGCTCATCATCAGGCATCAACGCATTTAAATCACTTAAACATTATTTGTGCTATCCATACCATTAAATAGAGCATCACTGACTCCGGCAACTCAAGAAATTAACGATAATCTAGACGACTACCTTTCCCATTTTGCTCCAATGCCAGTTTGTCTCTAACCGTCGTGTGGAGTTAAATAATGATCTTCCTTTCTTCCCAACAGCACCAAAGACGCCACCAAATTTGGCTTGTCATCCTGACGGACCTCCACGAACAAAATCTTACGTCCTCACTCCATGTGACACTGCCAAGAAATTTGGTAATTAGTATAGGTGTTGTGGATTGGCAAGAGAACCAACCCACTATGAGAGGAAGCTGAAAGGCACGCGTTTTAGCTCACGCAGACTGGCGTGAGGTCTGGAACAGGTCAAGGAAATGAGACTAGCAAAAAAAAGGACGTAGCTGTGGAATACTTAACTTTAATCCATAAATGGTGAACATCGCCCTTGACGGTACATGTTTTACAGCATCAATAGTAACTGGTAATGGCGCCTTGCTAGGTCGTAGCAAATGACGTAGCTGAAGGCTATGCTAACTATCGTCTCGGCAAATGAGAGCGTATTTTGTCAGTGAACCATCGCTAGCAAAGTCGGCTGTACAACTGGGGCGAGTGCTAGGAAGTCTCTCTAGACCTGCCGTGTGGCGGCGCTCGGTCTGCAATCACTGATAGTGGCGACACGCGGGTCCGACGTATACTAACGGACCGCGGCCGATTTAAAGGCTACCACCTAGCAAGTGCTGTGTCTGGCGGTGACACCACAATAGGAACTCTGAGAAGAAAATCATTCCTACTTATAAGGCGCCTACCAGCTACCTACTACCTGCCTATCTACATGCATACCTGGACAAACTTCACCGATATGCCATGTGTCGTCTCCTCGGCGATGGAACTCGTAGGTGCACAATATTGACATCAAAGTAATGTCATGAAAACTGAGGAAATCTTGTTAGTTATAAATGTATCATTTTTTATTTCCATAAAACCATCTTGCGCAGAAAACCAAATACCGTTCTCTGTTTTGATCACCTAAACATGTTTTGCCACTTGCTTGCTATCTGCTTTTGGTCACATTTTATCCCTATAATCTTTTATTATTTACCTTATAGTTTTAAATGGTTTTGGCCTAAAACTATGAAAAAATGGTCTCTCTCTTTCTTGTAGTTGCCTTTATTTATTTACTTGCATTTCTCAGATTTGACGTAGTGGTGTATTTTAGTAGATTAATGAATTGAAAGTATTTCATCTTTTTACTTTCGGAGAAATAGTAACTTTTATTAGAAAAACAGTTATCGTGCCATTCCTCCATAGACATTCAGACACCTCACTGAAAGTGCCCCAGCACAGTCCTAGCCGTCATAACGACGAAGGATGGACACACTGCCTATTAATGTCCACGAATAGGTGGCCAGGTACTTTTGATCAGATGGTGTACTTTTATCCACTTGGTAATTACCTTACTTTCAATCTATACGGTAATAAACGTCAAGAAAAACACGCAGTGCTATAGTATACGACAGGTATTCTTACCATGCCTAATTGAAAGTACACCGTCAGGGACATCTGAGAAGACTGACAGCGACGGATGAATTGATCTATATATTAACTGAGAAATTAAAAATTATTGTGTAGAAACTAAAAACGTTATGATGAAAATCAGACTGATATTGACTGCGATAAGTTCGTGACTATTATCGTTGATGGCAACGAGCGAGAAGGGAGATTCCGAGAACCGGTACGGGCACATAGCCCACTTCTCTCGAGTAGCGCCATAGTTGCGGCCATACTTGAGTTTGGCCACCCTGTGGGCGGTCGCCATTGACAGCATCACATTCTGAGATTCAGAAACACGCTAAGGAGAAGTTTGCAGTTCAGTCTGGTACACTGCGACACGATCTTGTTTGTAGAACGTCTGAGCTGAGCGCCGACGCACTAGCGTGCGGTAAAGACCTTATTTAAGAGTGTCGGTAGTGCTGCTCGCGAAAAATAACTGGCAGTAAACGAAATTTCTCGATTGCCTCTTACCTTCCTTAAAGGATATGGTACATCGATCCTCATTACATCTTTTGTATCTCCATAGTTTACTGTGTCATAGTGAATTATAGTTGTTGAGATACGTCGCCAGAAATCATTTCTAACGATGTCAGTTTTCTACAGACTTATAGGATACGATCAATATGTGTTCCGTAAGCCGATCGCTTAGTTGGTTCATAAAAGACCGAACGGTCTACATAACGGATATCGGACGATTATTGTGTTCCTTACTTCAACAGGACCTTCGATCTGGTTCTGTACTATCTCATAGTAAGTAAAAATACATGGAATATCCAAGCACAAAATTGGACTGAAGACTTCCTATCAAACAATGCCTCGCCCTTAAGGGAAAGGCATCGTCTAAAGTAAACGGACGTCGGGCTTGCTCCAAGGACGTCCACTGAGTGGTGACGGGTGGCCCTGTCAGATGAATCACGTTCTATGCTCCATCGGGCAGATGGCCGTTGGCTTCCATGGGGCACGAGGAGGGAGCGTTATGGTCTGGGGAATGTTTTCGTGACATTCCTTGAATGATCTCGTCAGTCTGGAAGGCATATTGGATCAACAGAAGTATGCATCTATCGTTGGGGACCATGTCCACCCCTACAGGCACTTGGTTTTTTCCTGAGCACGATGGCATCTACCAGCAGGACAATGCAACGTGTTTCACAGCTCGCAGTGTACTTGCGTGGTTCGAAGGGCACCAGTATGAGTTTACCGTACTCCCCTGCGTCTAAACTCCCCGGATTTAAACCGAATCTATCCAAACCAGGCGCCGAGGCAACTGTGGTGCACCGTGGGCCATAGATGAGAGGGGTGAGTGACGATGTGTACGAGCGAATTGACGTGCAACTTATGAGTAACTGACAACCAGGACGAACCAAAGTGTTCAGCGAAGGTTGCTGCGTATGGGCCTCCGCAGCAGGCGCCTGGTTCATTCACACGTGCTGATTGATGTAGCCGGCAGCGGTGGTCTCGCGGTTCTAGGCGCGCAGTCCGGAACCGTGCGACGCTACGGTCTCAGGTTCGAATCCTGCCTCGGTCATGGATGTGTGTGATGTCCTTAGGTTAGTTAGGTTTAGGTAGTTCTAAGTTCTAGGGGACTGATGACCACAGCTGTTAAGTCCCATAGTGCTCAGAGCCATTGACTAATGTACATAGGCGATGCAGATTCCAATTTACCCGCCCATATCGCAACTGTGCGTCCACTGACTGGCTACAGATGGCCTTTTCAGATGAATCACGTTTTATATTCCGTCGGACAGATGGCAGTTGACATGTACGTCGTGAAACATCTGAAATCAAACATCCTGCAACAATCGTCCGAAGGGTCCAGGCCGGATGAGGGAGCGTCGTGGTCTGGTGAATGTTTTCGTGGCATTAGCTTGGTGATCTCGTCATTCTGGAAGGCCCAATGGATCAACACATGCATGCATCTAGCCTTGGGGTACATATTCAGGCTGTTGACAGGTTTATGTGGCTGGACAGGGTAGTTACTATGTGGTCATTTCTCGTGAACGGGAACGTTCACTGTCTCATAAAGCCGGCCGGGGTGGCCGAGTGGTTCTAGGCACTACAGTCTGGAACCGCGCGATCGCTACGGTCGCAGGTTCGAATCCTGCCTCGGGCATGGATGTGTGTGATGTCCTTAGGTTAGTTAGGTTTAAGCAGTTCTAAGTTCTAGGGGACTGACGACCTCAGAAGTTAAGTCCCATAGTGCTCAGAGCCATTTGAACCATTTTCTTGTCTCATAAAATTACAACATTTGTTCTGATTTGCATGGATAAGGAACTTCACTGTGACATAAAATTTAACAAGACATTTAAGCAGAAGTTTAGTTTGACATTAACCGTTATCCCGGTGATTATTAGAATTTTCTTTCTGTATTTATATAATTATTGATTGTTGCACTAACCCCAGACCGCAAAGCAGCGAAGAAAGTGCATGGATTGATTAACAGCTGGTCTACTGTAATCTCGTGCGACAAACTTTCAACATGAAACTCATAATGCATTGACACGCTGACAACTGCCAAGACTATTTCCTTTACCTTACAACTTGTTACAGTGTATCACATGGCGTTCAAAGAAGGCTGAGCAGTAGTAGGAATTGTTGCGTACAAAGTAATATTAATGGTATCAGTAGTACTTTACCTATTACTCTGTAACGGATCGGGGGTACAATGACCACTATGGAGGGATGAACAGCCGCTATTCTAGTAGTCAGAAAGGCGATGTATCTCTCACCCGAGCATTGTGAGTTCGATGGGTTGGCAAGGTCTGCCGAAGTTTGTCGGAGGTGAGGATGACTACAGCAAGACAGACGACGTGCTAGTATACTTTTTATTACTGCAACAAATGTACAACAGTTGTAGGTGCGCGCCTTCGTCTGGTGGTGCGGTCTGGTATCGACCCACGGCATCCGTGCTACATGTGCGCGGTAAGGCATCGATCTCGCGGCCCGGGGCGAAGCGACGCCGCATTGCGGCGCGTTGTGTGGGCAGGAGAGTGACGGCTCGATGGTGCTGACGCATCGTGGGCTGAGTCGGCCAAAGGCAGCCGAGGCAACTGTGTCTTGGCTGGCGGTGGCCGGCGACGTCCGCAGCGCTGAGCAACCGTGCAGAGGTAGGGCAGCACAGTCATGGCTCAGACGTGGAATGCTGAGGACGACAACGGCTGTCCAGTGGATGCTGGAGTAGTCCAGTGCCATGGCGGCCGTTTCTTATGGTTGGTGGCTTGGACTCGGCATGGTCGCACGAATGCTGCTCATAAAGGCCCCCATACAAAGGGTGATCGGTCTGCCGACCAGTTCGCCGAGTGGCTCAGTCCCGACGCACTCTCCTGTGTGTGGGAGATGGGCTCGTGGTCAGATTCGTAGTTCGGTTGCACCGGAGAGCCCGTACCCGCTTACCCCGAGCGCTACCTGCCAGCCCACACCCCATCAGTATAGGCAGGTAGGTTCTGCCAAGCAGTCGCCGGTATCCACCCAGTTGGACGATTTGAGGGTGTGGCTGAGAACGCCTCTCCCGACCTGGCGGACTGGGAATGGACACCTTAGATAACGCCCCTCCTTTGGCTGTCTGGCGACGAAGAAATGTAGCGCTGTTTGGCGCAATGGTGGTCGTTACTAGAGCTTTGACATAGTCAACGTAAAGTGTGGAGCATTCTCCATGTCGGCTGTGTCGTCAACTGCCCCTCTTCGGGACGTTAATTGGAACATTGTGTCCCGAATTTCCTTGATATCCCAGTCCGCCGCAACACACATCTACCCCTTCGGAGAAATTCAGTCTAAGAGGAGGTGTGTTGTGGCTCACTGCGACGTCAAGAAAATTCGGGACAAATTCTTGCAATTGCCAAAGGGATGCAGCTGAGGACGCAACCAGCATGCAGAACGCGCAACATGTAACGGCGACATGTGGCAAGGATCTCGTAATGAGATCGCCTGAATGAATGAAAACAGTTTGTTGTAGCTTTGCAGACGAGTGTGTTAGTAAAGTGTAGAATTATAGAGCATAATTTGCTGAGAATGAACCACTAGATAATGTGACGTTTCGACAACATATACACTCCTGGAAATGGAAAAAAGAACACATTGACACCGGTGTGTCAGACCCACCATACTTGCTCCGGACACTGCGAGAGGGCTGTACAAGCAATGATCACACGCACGGCACAGCGGACACACCAGGAACCGCGGTGTTGGCCGTCGAATGGCGCTAGCTGCGCAGCATTTGTGCACCGCCGCCGTCAGTGTCAGCCAGTTTGCCGTGGCATACGGAGCTCCATCGCAGTCTTTAACATTGGTAGCATGCCGCGACAGCGTGGACGTGAACCGTATGTGCAGTTGACGGACTTTGAGCGAGGGCGTATAGTGGGCATGCGGGAGGCCGGGTGGACGTACCGCCGAATTGCTCAACACGTGGGGCGTGAGGTCTCCACAGTACATCGATGTTGTCGCCAGTGGTCGGCGGAAGGTGCACGTGCCCGTCGACCTGGGACCGGACCGCAGCGACGCACGGATGCACGCCAAGACCGTAGGATCCTACGCAGTGCCGTAGGGGACCGCACCGCCACTTCCCAGCAAATTAGGGACACTGTTGCTCCTGGGGTATCGGCGAGGACCATTCGCAACCGTCTCCATGAAGCTGGGCTACGGTCCCGCACACCGTTAGGCCGTCTTCCGCTCACGCCCCAACATCGTACAGCTCGCCTCCAGTGGTGTCGCGACAGGCGTGAATGGAGGGACGAATGGAGACGTGTCGTCTTCAGCGATGAGAGTCGCTTCTGCCTTGGTGCCAATGATGGTCGTATGCGTGTTTGGCGCCGTGCAGGTGAGCGCCACAATCAGGACTGCATACGACCGAGGCACACAGGGCCAACACCCGGCATCATGGTGTGGGGAGCGATCTCCTACACTGGCCGTACACCACTGGTGATCGTCGAGGGGACACTGAATAGTGCACGATACATCCAAACCGTCATCGAACCCATCGTTCTACCATTCCTAGACCGACAAGGGAACTTGCTGTTCCAACAGGACAATGCACGTCCGCATGTATCCCGTGCCACCCAACGTGCTCTAGAAGGTGTAAGTCAACTACCCTGGCCAGCAAGATCTCCGGATCTGTCCCCCATTGAGCATGTTTGGGACTGGATGAAGCGTCGTCTCACGCGGTCTGCACGTCCAGCACGAACGCTGGTCCAACTGAGGCGCCAGGTGGAAATGGCATGGCAAGCCGTCCCACAGGACTACATCCAGCATCTCTACGATCGTCTCCATGGGAGAATAGCAGCCTGCATTACTGCGAAAGGTGGATATACACTGTACTAGTGCCGACATTGTGCATGCTCTGTTGCCTGTGTCTATGTGCCTGTGGTTCTGTCAGTGTGATCATGTGATGTATCTGACCCCAGGAATGTGTCAATAAAGTTTCCCCTTCCTGGGACAATGAATTCACGGTGTTCTTATTTCAATTTCCAGGAGTGTATTATGCGGTGACTTTTCGACAACATATATTATGTGGGGAAATTACAAAAGTATTGTCAAATGTGTATGTATGAGCAGCTCATATCTAGTAAGTTTTCACTCAAACAGAATTTTACGAGACTTTTGATACAGATTGTTTTGACATACATGTTTGGAAATCATAATATGAACATGGGGAAACTGTGGTAACGTTTTTGTACCTGGAGATGGTCTGGAAGATTATAAATCGTTGTAAAATAAAAGAAATTCGCCTAGCAGCCGTCGGGGAGTCAGTATGTTGTGAGTTTCTTCTTATGAGGTTTCTGAGCGAGATTACAATACACCAGCTGTTAATCAGACCGTGCATATTTACTGCTTACCTGTTCGTGCTAGGTCTGTATAAAGAGAGAGGAAGAAAGAGAAAGGAAGAACTTCTTAACACCCGCCCGGATAACCAAGCGTGCTAGCATGCTGCTTCCGGAATTCGGGCAGGAAAGTGGATCAACGATGAGGGCCAGCGTGCTTACTAGCCTCGATTTGGTTTCCCACATCCGCCTATGTGATTATCCGGCTGGTAACCAAGACCTGCCTCTATTACACAATTCACAAACATTTAGAAAACATTTGCACCCTTTCACATGATTAACACTGCACGCAAACTTGGGATACAAGTAATCCGTCCCGACGGGGGGGGGGGGGGGGGGGGGGGGGCGGTGGGGGGTGGATGGGGAATGTAATAGGGTGGCGACAGGAAGCGCATCCGGTAATCCCTAAGATTAAATTGCAAAATCAGACAGTAAACATCCCGACACTGAGTAGATGTGGGATAAAGTAACAAAACGACGAAGAGGAAGAACTTTGTAACAACCATTAGATTCGCGGTTAAGACAAACTGGAAACTTATTTTTATATGTTGTAGCACAGTAAGCCATATTAAAACTACGTTTCAGAAAATTTGACACCACGGTAGGGTCATTAGAAGCATCTTGAGGAAATGTCACTCACCAACGAAAGAAGTGGTTTACAAAACACTCCTTCGACTGATTCTTGCTGCATTTTGTCAAGGGTTCGTTCTGCAATCGCTAAGGCGCGACGCTGTTACTCAACTCTAGTAGCAGACACTACAAGAGATGATATGCATCACAGAGAAGTTTACTGGCACAATTCCGAGGCCGCACGTTCCACTCAGGTTCGGGAAACATATCTCTTCATCTGACACACTTTTTACGATATGACCACGAGAAGAAAATCAGAGAAATTTGAACTCGTACGGAAGCTTACCGACTATCGTTATTCCCAGGAAACATTCGCGAATGAAACAGGGATGAGGGAAAATGATAGTGGTCCTAGAAGCATCCTCCATCATATATCGTAAACTGGCTTACGGAGTACAGATTTAAATATTATAATTGTTGTGAAGGAATCATGCAACAATTTTATTGGTACCGTAAAATGGATGAGCTTGCCTTTGAACGCCTAAGGATTCCACACGAGTTAGTTACTACGCACATCAAAGCACTAAAATCAATTCAACTGTAAATTCTAAAACAGCCAATTAAAAAGAAAAAGCATAATGAAAAATATACAATAGTACAACAGAAATCGTTGTTGGCTGATCACTGGACTAATAAATGACGAGCCAGGCGCTCTATAACGTACTAAAATCTCTAACCGAAAAGTTTACGGTCGAATCCGTACAATTCACAACATATTAAAATACGGATCACACTCGTCTCGTCATCCACTAAAACAGAGGGCAGATTCCCACTTAAATTTGTTGCTACTCTCGCGTCAGAATACAAAACGCGCTTAATTAAAATATGGCGTTTGAGTGTGTTGTACCTTGCAGTACTTTTCAGACTTTCACCTCTACACACCTCTGAAGTAGGAGTTTAATATATTTTTCTATTCAGTTTTGAAATGATAGCATTCACTTGATGTGTGCTGCAATATTTTTCTGAAATTACAAAAATTTCTCCGAAAAAGAAAGGTGTTTCCAAACATGAGAAACTGTTCCAAGGTACAACATGGTCATGTACCTAGGAACAAGTATTCTATTCAAGTTTAAAAGTGTTGCACTCTAGAAAATCTTGTAAATACTGCATTTAATAGTCTATGTGTTACATTATCACTCTAATACATGCCAATAATCAGTGAGTGAAATAAAATTAAGTAGAAGTATTATCAAAAAAGCAGACGGCCTTGCCGCAGTGGTAGCACCGGTCCCCGTCAGATCACCGGAGTTAAGCGCTATCGGTCTGGGCTAGCTCGTGGATGGGTGATCATCCGGCCTGTCGCGCGCTGTTGACCCTTGTGAGGCAAACTGAGGAGCTACTTCATTGAGAAGTAGCAGCTCCGGTCTCGTAAACTGACGTACGGCCGAGAGAGCAGTGTGCTGACCACATGCCCCTCCATATCCGCATTCTGTAACGCCTGTGGGCTGAGGATGACACGGCGGCCGTTCGGTCCGTTGGGCCTTCATGGTCTGTTCTGGCGGAGTTTCGTGTTAAAAGCAGAAACGTGTTACAAGTTAAAACATTGTGAAATAAAAGCAGTTGGCAACTAACACAAATTTCCACTTTCGAGACAGAAAACATTTTTAAGACATAGTAATCTGTTTCATTTGCAATTATCGCGTGCTGCATAGTAAAGAGACCTATTTCACGGTACAACATGGTGCACTACTGATGACGTACGGCTTAACATTGCACATATTATGTAAGTACGACATTGCAGTGGCTGTGTTGTTCAGAAAAACGACGCAATGTTCTTCCGGACACCCACGCATGTACGAAGGAACATTGCATCGTATTTATCACTGCGGCGACTACAGCCGTTATGAAATGCATAAAATGTATTCTCATGTGCGAATGTGGACAACCATCAGCTGTATAATGGAATGACAACAATGAAAATTTGTTCCGGACCGGGACTCGAACCCGGATAGCGAGCGGTCGCATTACCATTAGGCTATCCGAGCTCGATTCACGGCTGGACCAAACATGGTTGACGACGTATGGAAATTTGGGTCTGACCGTGAGTCGTGTTCAGATAATCTAACGATAAGGGGACCTCTCACGATAAGCGCGTGAAGGCTAGAGTCCCATTCCGGCACAAACTTTTAATTTTCGTCATTCCATTATACAGGTGATGGTTGTCCATATTCGCAACTGTAAATACATTTCATCATGTAAGTAGTTTAAAAAAATGTACAACATTTTATCAACCATAAGACTTTGTAACTGTAGAATTAACAATATCACCAAAAAAGCTGTCATATGGGAGGGTGTTCTAAAAAGCTTTCCACGGTATTTAGACCGTTCTTCGACGTCCGAATCGTCAGTCGGCAAGACTCAGCACAACCAGGAGCAGCTCTGAAGATGTCCAACGCAGCTTTGAACGAAACGTCAGGGATAGAAGAGTTCCATGGACCACGACCACACGGCCATACAACCCGGAAGAATTCTCGGCGGCTGAAACATCCGGTCGTGAAAGCCTTCATTGTATGACTAAAAAGTAATGCCTTGGAATTTTTTATATGAAATCTCTTACAGATTTTTAAATAAAACAAGCGTTATTAACATTCTACAGCTTTATTCTTTAAGTCTATATGTTTATTTCTCAACATAGTCATCCTGGCGACGAGCACATTCCTCCCAACGAGAGACCAGTTTTTTGATACCGTCACTGTAGAACGTTTGACTCTGTTGACGGACCCACAACCTCACCTCTACTTGCATCGCTTCATCACTATCAAAGTGAAGTCCTCGGAGGTATTCTTTATGTTTTGAAAACAGATGGAAATTGAGTGGGCCCAAGTCGGGACTGTATGGAGGGTATTCGATGCTCGTGAACCAAAGATGCCGGATTGTTGGAGATGTCGCAGCGCTCGTGTGTGGTCTGGCATTGTCATGCTGGCGGAGCGCGTGATGCATGTGTGGGCGAATTCTTCAAATTATAAACTCGCTTACAGCACGCTTTACCTCAGTCACCGCTATAGTTACGTTACACATCGCCATGTTACACCCTACAGCGCTGTAAACATGTAGAAATGAAGAATAATGACGTAGAATATCACTAACGTTTGTTTTATTTAAAAAGCTTTAAGAGTTTTCACATAAATTCGGAGCCATTGCTTTTCAACACGCACTCGTATTATACAGCACTTAAATATGTAGGATTCATAATATTTACAAGCGCTGCACAAAACACAATCTCATGTCTCACAACAACAAAAACAGTAGAAAACGCCGGAACCTTTTTATGGCTGTCTATTGCTCGTTCCTTCACGAGATTCTGAAATCGGTCACTAGACTGAAGCACCGACCAGTAAGTATTATGTGTGCCTAGGTACGCTATCCTCCAGGTAAAACACTCTTCCCTAGTGAAATGTGTAGGCCGTGGGCGTCACAATCGTGTTGGTCCTCATACCGAGTCAAGAAACCATGAGTGAGTGAGCTATCTTCTGTATGCAGACGACTGAGTAAGGCTACGTTCCGTCTGTGTTACCGGAAGGAGGAACGCTACCGACCTACAAATGGTTTCACAACGCGCAGTTTGTTGTACATCACCTCCATTTTTCCTCCCATTGATGCAATACCTTATGGATCAACAGCGAGTTCACAAGCTCTAAGTGGAGATGAATATTGCATTTTTCCACTCTGTCACTCCTACAGACATTCTTGGCCGTTACATCAGATTGCTCGTATCAGTTTATTCCCATGTGCCCAGGGACCCAGCAGAATACCACCACCTTTCCATGCCGTTGCAGCCAGACCAGAGTATTAAGTACGTTGTCTACAATTTTGTATGCTGAGTACATTTACTGAAAACCCTGTAGAACACTAAGGTGACCGGAGCAGATGAGAAAATTGTTCTCTTGGGCTCGACTCATCTGCTCAGAGCCTTCATAAACTCGTACAGGTTAACACAGTAGACTGTGAACGGATCTGTTGGTCGATTTCTGAAGACACTACTACCAGGCAGCCAAGGCCAAGCAATGAGATGTCAGACATGTCTCAGAAGCTCATAACCCACTCTAAGGGCAATAAAAGATGGCGTACTACGAAGTAATTGTTCGAATGGGACGGAAATCGGTAGATGTGATGTACGTGTACAGACAAGCAAATGATTACAGTTTCAGGAAAACTGCTTGAGTTATTCAACAGAAAGAGCTTCAAAAATTGAGCAAATAAGCCGGCCACTGTGGCCGAACGGTTCTAGGACCTTCAGTCCGGAACCGCGCTGCTGCTATGGTCGCATGTTCGAATCCTGCCTCGGGCATGGATGTGTGTGATGTCCTTGGGTTAGTTAAGTTTAAGTAGTTCTAAGTCTAGCGGATTGATGACCTCAGATGTTAAGTTCCATAGTACTTGGAGCCATCTGAACGTTATGTAAGCAGTTATTCGGCTTGGCATTGATTGATAGAGTTGTTCGATGTCCTCCTGAGGCACGTCTTCTCGAAGTCTGTCCAATAGATGCGTTAGATCTATAAAATTAATTGTTGGTAAGGCGGGTACCAGGTTGAGATTCATTGGGAGAGTCCTTAGAGAGTGTAGTCCATCAACAAAGGAGGTGGCTTACAAAACACTCGTTCGACCTATACTTGAGTATTGCTCATCAGTGTGGGATCCGTACCAGATCGGGTTGACGGAGGAGATAGAGAAGATTCAAAGAAGAGCGGCGCGTTTCGTCACAGGGTTATTTGGTAACCGTGATAGCGTTACGGAGATGTTTAACAAACTCAAGTGGCGGACTTTGCAAGAGAGGCGCTCTGCTTCGCGGTTTAGCTTGCTCGCCAGGTTTCGAGAGGGTGCGTTTCTGGATGAGGTATCGAATATATTGCTTCCCCCTACTTATACCTCCCGAGGAGATCACGAATGTAAAATTAGAGAGATTAGAGCGCGCACAGAGGCTTTCAGACAGTCGTTCTTCCCGCGAACCATACGCGACTGGAACAGGAAAGGGAGGTAATGACAGTGGCACGTAAAGTGCCCTCCGCCACACACCGTTGGGTGGCTTGCGGAGTATAAATGTAGAATGTAGATGTAGATGTAGATCGTGTGAAACCCGAGCTGGTTGGAGGGCAGTGCCCATAATACTCCAAACGTTCTCAATTTGGGAGATATCTGGCGACCTTGCTGGCCAAGGTAGGGTTTGGCAAACTCTCACCGTGTGCGTGGAGGCGTCATCTTGCTGAAATGTAAGCCCAGAACAGCTTGACTTCATGGGTCGTAGAACATCGTCGATATACCGCTGTGCTGTAAGGGTGCATCAGAGACAATCAAAGGGGTGCGGCTATGAAAAGAAATGGTATCCCAGACAGTCAGGTTGGTATCCCAGCGCTATCTAGGGAGCCTCCGGACACGTCCAAGCTGGTCATTAGGGCTCATTTCGAAGCGGGACTCATCAGTTAAGACACACTCTACGATATTGCAGTACCTGTGTCCTTAAGAAGAACGATGCAATGTTCCTTCCGACATACATCCATGTCCGTAGGAATCTTGTATCTTTCTTCTTAACAACACTTACACTGCAACATCGTTTTTATTCGCCGATACCAGGTAGCGAATTTCAATTGAAATGTCATCCCTGAACAATAATTACATAATGAGTGTACGAGTACAGGTTATGAAACACGAACGACACTATATGGAAGTCTGGATCTGGCCGTGAGTCGTATTCTGATAGACGAAGTGGTTAAGACGACCGTTCGCGTAAGGCGGGAAATTAGGGTTCGAGACGCGGTCCGGCACAAATTTTCATTGTCCTTATTACCTTACACAGTTGAAGGTTGTTCTTATTCGCAACTGCGAATACATTTCAGGGAATGCTATTCCAATCTATGAGATTCCAGGTCGAAGGCGTGTCTGGAGATGCCCTGGACAGCAGTGGAATAGCAACCTAACTGTCGTCCGCCATACGCCCCGGGAACCAGGAGTCGTGGTCTTGGGTATCATTTCGTTTCATGGCAGGACCCATTTGGTTGTAGTTCGCGGCACCCTTACAAATGGTTCAAATGGCTCTGAGCACTATAGTACTTAACTTCTGAGGTCATCAGTCCCCTAGAACTTAGAACTACTTAAACCTAACTAACCTAAGGACATCACACACATACATGCCCAAGGCAGGATTCGAGCCTGCGACCGTAGCGGACGCGCGGTTACAGACTGTAGCGCCTAGAACCGCTCGGCCACTCCGGCCGGCGGCACCCTTACAGAACGGCTGTATGTCGACGGTATTCTACGCCTCGTTTTGTTGCCCCTCGTGGCAAACCATCCTGGTTTTACATTTCAGCAAGATAATGCCTGCCCGCAAACCGCGAGAATTTCTACTGCTCGTCTTCGTGCTTACGAAACCCTAACTTGGTCAGAAATGTCGCCGGATCTCGCCCAATTGAGAAAGTTTGAAGCAATATGGGCAGGGTCCTCCAAACAGCTCGGGATTCTAGGCTGAATGTGGCACGATATTCCTCAGCATGACATCCAACAACTCTTTCAGTGCCATGTTGGATGACTGCTTGCTTAAGCGCCAGAGGTGGATCAATTTGCTCAATTTGTCAAGCTCTTTTCTCTTGAATAAATCATTCAACTTTTTCTAAAATTGTAATCATTTGCATGTCTGTGCACGTATAATACATCTACCAGTTTCCGTCCATTTCGGATAATTCATTCGTGGTGTGGCTCTTTTTTTGTCTTAGATTGTATTATGACGGATCAGAGAACATTATCTCTAGGGTTGGCGGATCACCGAAGGCGTGTTATTTCCTTCGTCACGAAGGATGAATGCCGAGATGCAGAGGGCGACGCCCGGCTCGCTCTCTGAGCTAACTCTGCCCCCCTGACGTCACGCCACGAGCTGCGTCTCTTTCCTTTCGGCCGTCGACCGCAGGCGCTGCAGGCTGCGCCCGTGCCGCGCAAGCCGGGCGTAAAATGTAAATGCGAGCACCGGAGGTGCGGAACGGATGCGCACCCATCTCGAATCGCACCATCGCACATCTCCACCTGGCCGCTCCACTAATTATTTCGCCCCCTTCCCAAAATGGCGAGAGATCCGACGCAATTTAATTTATTCCAACTGGCCCGCAGACCTTAGACATTTTCTCAGAGCCTAGTCGACGCACTGTCGGCCTTGACTATTTCGTGCAAGGATAATTACCACCGCGAGGCGAACGTCCGTAGCAGCTACACTACAATAAAGGAGCGGCAAGATGAGAAAAGTCACGACGGCGCTACGTACATTTTATTGCGTTTGTCGGTACTGTTCTCTTTTGTTCTCCACTATCAACAGCGATCACACGACGCAGGAACGATTCAGATTCGCTCCAGTGCTGAAATCACTGTGAGTCGCTTGAAGAGAATATCATTTCACACATCGCTATCGCATAAAACCTAATGTTCTCCACCAAAATATAGCAGTTACATCCAGGCAACACACAGTGAAATTTAAGACGGAATTAGAAAACCACATCGTATTAATGCCCTACTTGACCTATAAATCTTATTTCAAATCTACAAGTGCTTCTTAAACATATTTGTACTATATAGGTAGTACGCACAATCTACAGACAGACAAGAGAGAGTATGGCATATACCTACGTGACTGGGAGATATGATACGTGAAATATCTGAAAACCACAAATCACGGAATGATAAATACCAGTACATATAATAAAACACTGTCAATCTTAAATTTAAAACTGCTGAGAAACGTATTGACGAAGTTAGCAAAATGGTTATATCATTTTCATTTGAACCTGTAATTTAGTCAATGAGAAAAAGAAAAATACCTGTCTCAGACTCTTCTCTCACACGACTCGACAATTAGCCTTTCCCAGGTATATCAAATATGCTTCTGTCTACGAAACAAGACTGGACACAATTTGCAGCATGTAAGACTCTAAAAAAACTTACGATTAGGAGAACTAGCGTAGAAAATTTCCACCGATTGGTACAGGCTGGGCTTCCGTCTAGAGCTAGAATTCATCAGGGCCTATGACTGAAAGTAATGGAGTATACATTCATAACCTTAAATACGTTGTGCAACTAAAAATAAAAAAAAAATAATTCTTTTGGTAGTCATTGGAAGTACTGTATCTTTGCGGATAACAGTTTTTAAGATATGAAAGTGCGTAAAATAAATTATAAATAAATATTTTCATTCATCTCAGAAATTTAATTGTTGGTAAAATCGTACGAAACAATTCTAAGTTTTTGTCACCTAACAAAAGCGAGAACCAATACTGAAGTAGAGGCTTATAACCGTTTACTGATCATTTTCTGTAGCCGAAGTCGTTAATGCAAGCTGTTGGGATGACACAATTTGTAGGAAGCCGTTCTAAACGAGATACTTATGAAAAATAAAGTCAATTATTAAATGGAAGGCGGCCGCGGTGGCCGAGCGGTTCTAGGCGCTTCAATCCGGAACCGCGCGACTGCTACGATCGCAGGTTCGAATCTTGTCTCGGGAATGGATGTGTGGTATGTCCTTAAGTTAGTTAGGTTTAAGTAGTTCTAAGTGCTAAGGCACTGATGACCTCAGAGGTTAAGCCCCATAGTGCTCAGAGCCATTTGAACCATTTTTATTAAATGTTTTCCTCGTTAACTTGCGATGACTTAATGTTATTTCAGATACTGCAAGAAGGTGAAACAGTTTCTGCTCTGTCGTTAGTGGAGGCGGTAAATAAATGCACTCAGACATCTACAAAACGGTAACACATTGATAAATTTATTTACACTATGTACATTTAATAACTGAGTTGCACTTAACTCTGAATTCTGTACGTTCTTTTGTGGTGCTTAGTTATAAACAAATAGAGTAAAGTTCTTGATTGTAACAAATATTCTTGGATGCTGATAGACTTACATGTGTCGCTGGATATTAGTAACGTTTAGCAGGGTCGTACTACGTCTGATGTGTTGTTACTCTCTACTATTCCTCACACTAATGTTGATAAGTGCATATGTGATATCACCGCCAGACACCACACTTGCTAGGTGGTAGCCTTTAAATCGGCCGCGGTCCTTTAGTATACGTCAGACCCGCGTGTCGCCACGGCAGTACACTCGTAAATTTTTAGTGGAGCGTGTTCAACAGGCTCCTAATATCAGTAAGGGCAGCTGTAATAGGACCCATAAAAGAGGTAAAAGCGTCGGACGATTGAGACTGTTGATGATGTTCGGGACTCGTTGCTTGTGCAGACGTCTGTTATCGACTCTGAGAGGCAACCCGAGTAGTTGCTGGTGTTGTTGAGGTTGTGGTAGCTGTTGCGGAGGCTGCTGCATTAAATGGAGTGACTGTGAACGGACATCGGAAAATTGGTAGACGTCCTAGGACAACGGCCTGATGACAGCTGTGTGCCGAGGAGGCCGTGAACTGTTAACAGCACGTCGTTCGCATGCACGAGGTAAGTCTTTACAGGTCGGACACGCTCTGCACGATGCAGGGTGGTGCTGTTCACAATTACAGCATTTCGCCTTCTCCGTTCTTGGCAGAGTGCAGTCCCGAGAATGATAGCAACCTGCACACACAGTGGTGGAAAGTGGCAGTAATTCGCCGGTGCGAACTCTGAATTGTTGCTACGTAAAAAGATGCGCAGACCAATCAGAGTCGCAGCAATGAGGTAATGTAAATTTACTGCCCTCTGGTGGCGTGAATGCGTGGGAGATAGGCGAGTGAAAAGATAAGCCATTCCCGGCGTGCGGCGTGCTGGCGGGAGACTCAAAAACATCGTCTCTCCTGTAACTGTGAGCTTCGCGCTACCCATTGTATGCGGTCGAAGAAGATGCAGTCGATACTGCAGTTTCCATGTTCAGCAGTGTACATCAAGTTATCAAAAACATTTAGGCACTTTTATGAGTTTTATGTAACAGCGTACGCTGTGTAGTGCTGTCTAGCACGAAGTTGGCGTAAATTTGGTTCGTGACTGCGCTCCTGCTGGAGAACAGGTGAATTTGGAAATTTGTGGTAAGATCTTATGGGACCAAACTGCTGAGGTCATCGGTCCCTAAGCTTACACACTACTTAATCTAACTTACGCTAAGGACAACACACACACACACACACACACACACCCCTTGCCCGAGGGAGAACTCTAACCCCCGACGCGGGGGGGGGGGGGGAGAGGAGGAGCCGCGGGAACCATGACAAGGCGCCCCAGACCACGCGGCTACACCGACGTCAGGAACAGATGAGAGTCTCCTTTACGTGGTCTGTATGTCTGTATGTCAGAATAGTCGATGAATGCCCGGTTTGGTTATGATGGTGTCGCTGCGTAAGTTGACCTTTTCTGGTTCGTAGTTGTGAAATTACTCGAGCAAGTTTTCAGCGATAAAGAGATAATATGACATACTGACACAAATAATGCTTGACCTTGTAACGCCGGAAATGCATATCCTCCTATTTCCATCTATTGTACTATTTTTTTTCCTTGCTTTGTTACCTCAAGATATGACATTTCTGTCTCTTTGTATATTGTAATTGTTTTACTGTTTGTATATATGTATTTGTACATTTATGTCGATGTATAATTGGTTTGTTCCGTAAATATTATTTGTATTTTTACGCTGGGTCTTGCCTAGGGAAGACTGCTATCGAACGATTACGTCGATAGGTCGTGTGAAGAATCAAATTGTGTAGGATCTTTGGTAGTGTTAACTCTGTCGCGTGGAGCGCGGGCAGAAACAGAGGGAGTGTGGCGGGAGTAGCGAGTGGAGCAGGTGTGTTGTGTGACGCTCCCGCGAGTTGCCGCGCTTTCGGGGTTTGGCAGCATGTAATTGTGCTCGACCTGCGATGATAGTTTCTGACATGGTGTCGCGGACGGGTAACATTGACTAGCGCACATCAAGAGCCCGTTTCGTCTGGTGACCGTGTCGAGAAGAAGGCGCGCCAACATCCAGCTTCTGCAACAGCGACGGCCGACAATGAGTGACTGTCGCCACCTCCTCGATCGACGGCTTCAAACCTTCAATCAACCAACAAGGAAGACTGGGAGCACGTAAAGTTTTAGAACTGTATGGCAGACCTCAGCTTTTCAAACTGTACCATTTTCGTCACTATAATTACAGCAACTTAGCATGAACGTTTGTTGCTCATTGTCCCAATTGCATTACCAAGCAGAGTCCCTTCCTTTTCCGAAATGAACCCGAGTGTCGTTGAAATTCAAACGCCAGCATTAAAGTAACATCATTTCAATGCTTTAATTTCAAAGTTAGATTACACAAGCACAAATTAAGAGTGCGAGTTTTGTTAGCATATTTTTGCTTACCTGTGACTGCAGCTGAGCTTGGTACGTACCAAATTTTACTATTGTTAATTGTTCGGAATCATTTAATTCAAGTTCAAAGTTAAATCTCTTATTTCTAAATTGCGTAGATTCAAGTAGTTTTGGAAATGATTGTTGAGGTAGTCCAAGACTAACCGTATTTTACTGAATTTCGATGTGCTTCAGAAAGAAAGCTCACTATTAACTTCAGCCACTAAATTAACTTTCGATTTTCCGGTTTTATTAATTCTTTTGCTAAATTAAGTCAGGGTGTAGCGAAATTTATTACTTCTGACAAACTTTCAGTTTTCACACTACACGTGTCAACCTTCAGTTGCCACGCTTCTAGTGCTAATTGTATGTGTAATAACCTTTCTTTTTCAGTTATTATAGTAATTGTCCTTAGGACTGGCGACCGTGATTTCCCCCAAATCTCAAATACCTAATTACCGCTAGTTAATTGTTAACGTAACGGCTGCACATTTACTTTCTTTATTAACTTTACCCCTTTTCAAAATTAATTTCCACCAGTTTCATTAGCACATTTCCTTTCATTTAGATGCAACCCTTTCCTCCCTCTTTACCGACAGGTTAACTTCGGTGACGATTGCTTTTCCAAAACTCCCATTAGGTACATGCGGTTTCATTTTTCACTGTCATTAAGGTCGGTAAGTGAGGGGGAGGTTACAACCTCCCAGTTTACTTCGAGCATAATCAGAAAATGACTGGGAACTTGCGTCTTTAATTGTCTGTTATGTGAGTGTCCCGCAGAGCAACGACTGATCATTGCCACTTTTTACGTCTCTCCCTCTACATTATGCTGAAAAAATGTTCACATGTGTGCGAATTCCTAAGGGACCAAACTGCTGAGGTCGTCGGTCCCTTGACTTTTACACAGTACTTTCACTAACTTTAACTTATGCCAAGAACAACACGCACACCCACGCCCGAGGAAGGATTCGAACGTAAGGCGGGTAAGGCCGTGCAGTACGTGACACGGCGTCTCTAACCGTGTGGCCACTCTGCGCGGCATTTTGCTTCTCTGAGCAGCGGATACCATTCGCTGTGTTTCAGCCATAACTATGTTATTCGGTAATAAAACTTAACCACCTAGCGACGTTCACCATTTTGTGAAACTTTTTTCTCTGAATCGGCTCCCAGGGGAGTCTTTCCATACTCGACATAAGGTTTTGTGTAGTAGTTTTCGATGTTTGCGTAGTAATTTTCGGATCTTTGGCAGGTACTTGGGTAGAAAGTTTTCAAACTCGAATGAAAAATAGATGGGTTTTCAGCGTACGTCCACATTGTCGTCCACTGTGGAATTCTCTTCGATGTTCCACGATCTACGAAGGACAGACTGTTAATTTTCAGATAATCAGAATTGAGGCTGTCAGTGTCTGACAGCGTTTATGTCGCAAAGTGACGTAGGTAACGTCCCGCTGGTGTTTTAGGTGCGTGGAATGTCCTACATCGAATTGTTACACCAAAGCACCGAAAGACCTGACCACGTTCGTTGTCGGTGGCCCAAATGTTCTCTCTAACTCTTTTATCATGTTCCGTACATTATATAGAGTGTGTTTTACCACTGTACCTATATCATTTTTCCATGATAGTGTTCCGATGCTTTTAATGCGATACTGCATAGCTAACTAACAGAGGAAATTCCATGCTAGGAATGTATAAACAGACGAAACAGCACACACAGATGGACAACTAAGTGCTGAAATAATTTGGTTCCGTGTCATACGAGATTGTCGTAGAACAATTAGTAACTTCCTGGCAGATTAAAACTGTGTGTCGGACCGAGACTCGAGCTCGGGACCTTTGCCTTTCGCGGGCAAGTGCTCTACCTACTGACCTACCCAAGGACGACTCACGCCCCGTCCTCACAGCTTTACTTTTGCCAGTATCTCGTCTCCTACCTTCCAAACTTTACAGAAGTTCTCCTGCGAACCTTGCAGAACTAGGGCACTAGCACTCCTGAAAGAAAGGATATTGCGGAGACATGGCTTAGCCACAGCCTGGGGGATGTTTCCAGAATGAGATTTTCACTCTGCAGCGCAGTGTGCGCTGATATGAAACTTCCTGGCAGATTAAAACTGCGTACCGGACCGAGACTCGAAGCTGTGAGGACGGGGCGTGAGTCATGCTTGGCTAGCTCAGTTGGTAGAGCACTTGCCCGCGAAAGGCAAAGGTCCCGAGTTCGAGTCTCGGTCCGGCACACAGTTTAATCTGCCAGGAAGTTTCATATCAGCGCACACTCCGCTGCAGAGTGAAAATCTCATTCTGGAACCAATTAGTTAATCTGCAAATGAAAAGTCATGAACGGTAAATGAGTAGGGTGAGCTGTTAATGTTTTCTAGAGATGTAGAGACACGAGTGGTACTAATGAGTATAATAGGCCGCCGAGGAAAGTTTCGTCAATTGACTCAGATTACAAGACATTGAGTTATATACAGTTCTACTCCTGGATGTTCCTTTACCTTCACTGTGAAAGGAAGACAGTGTGTTGACACAGCGGATGACCGAGATAAGGGACAGTGGATCCAGGAAGGATATGAGCCAAACCAAAGAAAACTGGCGTATAGAGACAGAACCACTAAGCTCAACGTCACGCCAAGGCCTAGATTAAATTTCAGAACTGGTGACTGTGGAGAGATATCTCACACAGTTGTATTTGAATACCAGTTCTCTAAATTTATAAATTAGGGTTTCGTGAGAACAATTTCGACTTTCTTCCTAAGATAGTCCTTTAAGTCCCACGAGTATATCTGTTATTTTATTTATTTAATTGATCTTCATTCATCCAAGAACCATCTCACAGTCATATAGGATCTGTCGAGGTAATACATATACAACACACAGCATACATAATATGCATTATGAGGATAGGACAGTTAGCTTACAGGGATAGGACAGCCGGTCGACTGTGGCCTTGATTAAGGAACCATCCCGGAATTGGACATAGCTATCTAGGAAAACTAAGGGAAGCCAAAACCAGGATGGTCGGAAGGAGCAGTTCCATTCTCTCCATTACGATGTCAGTGTCTTAACAACTACAGCTGCACTGCCGTATACGGTAATTCACTATTTTATGATGTTCCTTGATTTACACGCACAATTTCTTTCAGGTAACTTGCAACATGAAACATTGCTTTCTTCTTCTTTGTTGAACACACTGATTTCGGTTACTTCCAAAACAAAACATAGTTCTGCTCTTCATTGCTACCTGCACTAAAACTCTTCGATTGAGAAGACGATGCTGGACCCTTACCTCAATTCCAGACTCCATATTCAACTGTGTGCCACTGTCCACCTGAAAAACTTAGCCAACGACATTACTATTACGCCTTACACATGATATTTATGAATGGAGTAAACCATAATCATGTACTGAAATGTGACATGGCGCTATAGTTATCCTCTTTCATTACTATCCTTCACTATAAATCCTCTAAGTGATCTTAAATTGTTTAGTATTCATTACGTCTGAAGAACGTTTTAACTGCCTTTTTAAACAAATATAATTCCTTTGACAATATATTACACAATTTGATCCCATGATATAAAATGCTGTTTGAAGTTTTTTGTTTTTCCTGGATAAATGTAACTCCAAACTGGTTCTTGTTCCATCATTATGTATACTACTACTAGTGCAGTATTTTGAAATGTTTTCCCTGAAATGTAGCATCGACTGGTAGATGTACTCACTTGTTGCAGTAAGGGTGCGCAATTTTTTGAAACAGCTATTTACAATGAGCCCTTTTCTCCAGTTTAAAAACCATTTCGGTGGTCTGTACCTTCGATATCCTGAAAATAATCCTATAGTTAAAAACAGAATGTATGTAGACACACACTGAAGAGCAAAGCAAACTGGTACACCTGCCTAATATCTTGTAGGGCCCCCTCGGGCACGCAGAAGTGCCGCAACACGACGTGACTTGACTCGACTAATGTCTGAAGTAGTGCTGGAGGGAATTGACATAATGAATTCTGCAGGGCTGTCCATAAATCCGTAAGAGTACACGGGCGTGGAGATCTTTTCTGAACAGGACGTTGCAAGGCATCCCCGATGTGCTCAATAATGTTCATGTATGGGGGTTTGGTGGCCGGCGGAAGTGTTTAATCTCAGAAGAATGTTCCTGGAGCCACTCTGTAGCATATCTAGACTTGTGGGGCGTCGCATCAACCTTCTGAAATTGCCAAAATCCGTCGGAATGAACAATGGACAAGAATGGATGCAGGTGATTAGACAGGATACTTACGTACGTGTTACCTGTCAGAGTCGTATCTAGACGTGTCAAGGGTCCCATATCACTCCACTCGCTAGCCTCCGCTAGCGTTAACAGTCCTCTGCTGACATGCAGGGTCCGTGGATACATGAGGTTATCTCCATACCCATACACGTCCATCCGCTCGATAAAATTTGAAGCGAGACTCGTCCGACCAGACAATATGTTTCCAGTCATCAACAGTCCAATGTCGGTGTTAAAGAGCCCAGGCGAGACGTAAAGCAATGTGTCGTGCAGTCATCAAGGGTACATCAGTGGGCCTTCGGCTGAAAAAGCCCGTATCGATGATATTTCGTTGAATGATTCGCACGATGACACTTGTTGATGGCCCAGCATTGAAATATGCAGCTATCTCGGGAAGGTTTGCACTTGTGTCACGTAGAACAACTCTCTTCAGTCGTCGTTGGTCCCACTCTTGTAGGATCTTTATCGGGCCGCAGCGATGTTGGAGATTTGATGTTTTACCGGATTGCTGATATTCACAGTACACTCGTGAAATGGTCGTACGGGAAAATCCCCACTTCATCGCTACCTCTGAGATACTGTGTCCCATCGCTCGCGCTCCGACTATAATACCACGTTCAAACTCAATTAAATATTAATAACCTGCCATTGAAGCAGCAGTAACCGATCTAACAACTGCACCAGACACTTGTGTTCTTATATAGGCGTTGCCGACCGAAGTGCCATGTTCTGCCTGTTAACATATCTCTGTATTTGAATACGCATGCCTATACCAGTTCCTTTGGCGCTTCGCTGTAGTATGTCACCACAAGGCACTGGCTGTTACAAACAGATGCTAACACCGTAAAAGCATATCAAACTGAAAACATTCGTTTTGCCACTATCTTTGTATGTTCACTTCATATTAGCTGACAGTCAATGTTCATCCCAAGAAACATTGTCTTTGCTACACGATCTATTGATCTGTCATCTCTGGTTAAAGTGACAGTTACTTCCTCTCTTTATGCTGAAGTGCTTACTGTTCGTTTTCTTTATGTTCAACGCTATTTTATTACATACTACCCAATTGTAAACATCCTTCAGGATTTAATTTACTGTTAAACTTATGAATGGATTATACCGACATGTTGCGATCATAGCAGCACATCTCTGAATTCTTTCAATGTCCGGTGCGATGCCTAATGGAACATGACGCTGGAGAAGCAATCTAGTGTTAGTCGCTGTACCATTAGTATCTTGTAGGCAATTTCCTTTAGAAATGCACTGAATTTTCCCAGAACCCTTCCATTCGCCTTCCCTATTACTGCTTTTACGAATTCGTCCAATATATTGCTTCTTGGTTCTACTCTAAATACTTAAACGATATGACGCGCAGCAGAAGTTTACCACTAATCTCGGAATAGAACACTACTGATTCTCTCTCTTTGTCATAGACATTGTCTTGCATTTATCAGTAATTAAAGAGAGCGGTCACTCTTTACACAAAGTGTAATTTCCGTCGAATTCGTCCCGACTTATGATAATTCTATGACATAGCTTTCCTGTGAACGACACCATAGTCAGCAAACAACCTGATAGTGTTACTGACCCAATCTATTACATTTTTCTTTCACATTGACGACGTTATAGGTTCTAATAAGCTTCTTTGGGACACAGCCAATATTTGTTGCGTTAGTTCTGTTGATTATTCTCTGTCCAGTATAATCTACTGGGTTTTATCAGTCACAAATTCTTCGAGCCAATAACATATACGAGAAGATGCTTCGTATCGTCATGTCTGGGGTGTTAATCGCCAATATGGTATAGTGAACAACGTCTTTTGAAATCTAGGAAAACGGGATTCGCTGACCTGCACTAGTATTTTGGAAGATATCGTACGTGAATAAAGCAAGAGAGTATCAACAAATTTGAAATAAGAAATGTGTACGACGGTAACATGTTCAATGTAAAATCGACGAAGAGTCTTCAAAACAGATTGTGGCAGACGAAGTAAATTTCATTAAACACAGCACTACAGTGACCCTATTTTTCAAGAGTCATCAAGTCTCTGTAAACATCGGTCGGGTCATTCAAGCAGTCGTTCAATTCCTCGACGTCTGAAATCCTCTTCTTGGTCACAGAGCCATTCAAGAACTGCTGTGTGAACGCCCCCATCGTTAGAAAACCTGCGTTTTCTGCGAATCAATTGCCCGCGTCTGGACGCGACAGTGCAATTGGTCCATACACCTTGAGAATATCACGGTGAATTTGTGGGATTCAGACGTTTTGGCCACAAGAATTGTTCATTCCCACGTACTTCAGCTTTGGTGTAAGCTTCCAGCTGTCGTGTTATTTCACTCCCACACTTTCAAATGGTTCAAATGGCTCTGAGCACTATGCGACTGAACTTCTGAGGTCATTAGTCGACTAGAACTTAGAACTAATTAAACCTAACTAACCTAAGGACATCACACACATCCATGCCCGAGGCAGGATTCGAACCTGCCACCGTAGCGGTCGCTCGGTTCCAGACTGTAGTTCCTAGAACCGCACGGCCACTCCGGCCGGCTCCCACACTTTTCTCTGCCTGTTAACCATACCACAGCTTAACTGCGGCTGCAGGAAGCCCAGAACATATACTCTCTTCTGACAATGTGCCACTCTTGTTGCGCAATGGTCTTAGTGTGGCACGACATGTGTGCCTTATGAGGGGGTGCTGAAAAGTAATGATTCCGAATTTTTAATGTCAAACATCTTAAAACTTTTTAAATAAAACAAACATTACTAAACGAGTAACACCACAGTGTGTAACGCAAAAATGTAGGTGCCTGAGAAATAGCGCACAGTAATCGAGTTTCTAATTCGAAGAGTTCGCCCACACATGGAGCATCTCTCCTTCAGCATGACAATGACAGACCACACTTCAGCACTGTGACATCTGCAACAATCCGATGCCTTGGGTTCCCTGTCGTCGATCATCCTCCATTCAGTCCCAGCTTGACCCCATCCGATTTTCATCTGTTTACAAAACTTAAAGACCACTTTCGTGGACTTCACTTCGTTAGTGATGAAGAGGTACGAGCAGAAGTGAGGTTGTGGGTCTATGAATGAAGTAAAATATTCTACAGCGACGGTATAAACAAACTGGTCTCCCTTTGGGAGAAATGTGTTCGTCGCCAGGATGGCTACGTAGATAAATACACTGGTGTCCAAAATTAATGGTTCGAATGGCTCTGAGCACTATGGGACTTAACATCTGTGGTCATCAGTCCCCTAGAACTTAGAACTACGTAAACCTAATTAACCTATGGACATCACACACATCCATGCCCGAGGCAGGATTCGAACCTGCAACCGTAGGGGTCACGCGGTTCTCGACTGACGCGCCTAGAACCGCACGGCCACATCGGCCGGCGTCCAGAATTAAAGCAACTAACTGCTATTTCTCCGTCCTGTGTCTAATTCACGATGTATTCATACAAACTGTCAACAGATGTCCGTATGATCTTGTTCTGCAAGGAAGATGGCATTGGGTCAGGGATTTTCTCTGCCTCGTGATGACTGGGTGTTGTGTGATGTCCTTAGGTTAGTTAGGTTTAAGTAGTTCTAAGTTCTAGGGGACTGATGACCATAGCTGTTAAGTCCCATAGTGCTCAGAGCCATTTGAACCATTTTTTTGAAGATGGCATTCCGGTCAACGGACAACCACGCCAACAATGACGTCGGGGCAACTATCAAACGGCGTCGTCTTTGCTGGATAGTCCCACAACCACAATCACTGTGTGCACAGTCACAGACGGTGAAGTATGGCACAAAGAAGATGCCTACCAGACTCTATGCAGTGGAGGGTAGTAGGAAGAATGGATGCAGGACAGTCGCAAACTGATGTGGCTCGATGGCTTAATGTGAATCGTTCTGTTACTTATCGGATGTTGCGACAATTTATAGAGACCGAAACAGGGCAGGGCCGACCACGTGTGACATCAGAAAGAGAAGATTCTTATTTGGCTGTAAGGGCACGACGGTACCGCCTTAGTAATGCACGGCAACTGGCATCTGACATCTCAGTATCCACTAGACGTGTTGAATCGAGGCATACGGTGTAGAGGTGGCTTCGGCATAGTGGCATTTATTGTCGGAGACCTGCTGCTTGTTTACCTCTCACGCTTCTTCACACGAGGCAACGTCTAGAGAGGAGTCATTAACTTGCCACCTGGATGACCGAACAGAGGGCCAATGTTCTCTGCACAGATGAGTCCCAATTTGATCTGGAGAGTGATTTTCGACAGATTCGCAACTGTAGGGCACGTGGAACACGATTTCGGGACCCAAACATTGCGGAAAGAGACCGATATCGAGAAGGATCCCTAATGATGTGGGCAGGGATTATGTTGACGACTCTAACACCTCTTTATGAAATTGTACGGGTGAATCGGCAAGGTTTACCTGCTGCCAGGTATCGTGAGGAGCTCTTGGGACCTCATGAACGGTTGTTTTGAGGTGCTGTGGGCTCAGACGTCGTATTGGTTCAGATGGCTCTAAGCACTATGGGACTTAACATCTGAGGTCATCAGCCCCGTAGACTTAGAACTACTTAAACCTAACTAACCTAAGGACATCACACACATCCATGCCCGAGGCAGGATTCGAACCTGCGACCGTAGCAGCAGCGCGGTTCCGGACTGAAGCGCCTAGAACCGCTCTGCCACAGCTGCCGGCAGACTTCCTATTCAAGAGGATAATGCTTGACCTCATAGAGCATGGGTGGTTGATGTTTTTTTGGAAACGGAAGATTTTACATGCCTGGCGCGGCCTGCTCCCTCTCCCGATTTGAAACCCGTAGAGCATGTCTGGGATGCACTAGGGAGACTGGTTACATCACGACAGCATCCACCAACCACTTTCCAAGACTTGCAACAGCTCTGAAGGAAGAATAGGACTTACTGCCTAACATGAGATTGATGACGTCATTCACAGCACGTCCCGTCGTTGCCAGGCCTATACTGCTGCCAGAAGTGGCCACACCCCATACTGAGCACATTAACCAATTCTCGGAATGTATGCGCAAACCCGTTAAGTTGAAAAAAAAAAAACGAAGAACATTTTCGTCTACCGTTATGCTTGTTGCAGTTGTTTACATTCTGTATTCTATGCATTGATCCCACTCCACTATCACTTGTTTATAGTGTTTTGCTGCAAAATAAATGCAGTCTTGCAAGATTTCCGTTTGTCGCTTTAATTTTGGACACCAACGTAAATATGTAGACATGAGGAACAAAGATGTAGAATGTTCATAACGTCTGTTTTATTTAAAAAGCTTTAAGAGTATTCACATAAAAATTTCGGAGGCATTACTGTTAAGCAGGCCCTCGTACTTTTAGAAGTATCCAGGTAATACGAAATCCGTCGGTGACTGGTGCCTAGTTGGAGTTGAACAGTCTTAATAGTCTTTCAGTTGCAGGGTTACTTATTTCTACACATTCCACTTGTGTGTACAGCTGTCGAATTTGGTGTAGTAGTATCGACATGAAAGAATATAATATTTTAATGTGATGAGCAGCTATTTTCCATGTACCTATAAGTATGGTATCGTGCGATCGGCTACAGGCATAATGTGTACTGAATCTGCAAGCTTTCAACAATAAGCAGTCGACCACACAAGCCAGCAGACAACCGAAGAGGATGGTGCCCCGCTGTCTCTGTTTTTTTTTTAATCTCATTTTGTTCGCTTCATCTGCTCGGGGCGGACGTCGCAAGCCATCCGTTTATGTTCGTTGTTGATCGATTAACTCAGTTTTTTATTACAGAGGGCAGCTAACCCTCTTACCGAACACGCTGAGCTACCGTGCCGGTGTGTCTGTTAAACGTTGCACAAACAGGAGCGCTTGTTGTCCGGCTGAACTTCTTAAGTAATAGAACCCAGTACGTTGTCCTCGATGGTGAGTGTTTATCGGAGGTGAGGGTATCATCTTGAGTGCCCCAGGGAAGTGTGGTAGGTCCGCTGTTGTTTTCTATCTACATAAATGATCTTTTGGATAAGGTGGATAGCAATGTGCGGCTGTTTGCTGATGGTGTGGTGTACGGGAAGGTGTCGTCGTTGAGTGACTGTAGGAGGATACAAGATGACTTGGACAGGACTTGTGATTGGTGTAAAGAATGGTAGCTAATTCTAAATATAGATAAATGTAAATTAATGCAGATGAATAGGAAAAAAAACCCGTAAAGTTTGAATACTCCATTAGTAGTGTAGCGCTTGACACAGACACGTCGATTAAATATTTGGGCGTAACACTGCAGAGCGATATGAAGTGGGACAAGCATGTAATGGCACTTGTGGGGAGGGCGGACAGTCATCTTCGGTTCATTGGTAGAATTTTGGGAGCATGTGGTTCATCTGTAAAGGAGACCGCTTATAAAACACTAATACGACCTATTCTTTAGTACTGCTCGAGCGTTTTGTATCCCTATCAGGTCGGATTGAGGGAGGACATAGAAGCAATTCAGAGGCGGGCTGCTAGATTTGTTACTGGTAGGTTTGATCATCACGCGAGTGTTACCGAAATGCTATAGGAACTCGGGTGGGAGTCTCTAGAGGAAATGAGGCGTTCTTTTCGTGAATCGCTACTGAGGAAATTTAGAGAGCCAGCATTTGAGGCTGACTGCAGTACAATTTTACTGCCGCCAACTTATATTTCGCGGAAAGACAACAAAGATAAGATAAGAGAGATTAGGGCTCGTACAGAGGCATATAGGCAGTCATTTTTCCCTCGTTCTGTTTGGGAGTGGAACAAGGAGAGAAGATGCCAGTTGTGGTACGAGGTACCCTTCGCCACGCACCGTATGGTGAATTGCGGAGTATGTATGTAGATGTAGATGAACAGTAGTGTCGTGTGTTACCACTCTGAGCTTCATAGCTCTAAACGTCGTTCCAGCAGCTGAATATCACCCCCCCCCCCCCCCACACACACACACGCACACACGTAATACCTGTAACGATATGGACAGTGGTGGGTTAAGTACGGCCGTCATCAACTCGGAGATCGATTCTTAACACCGAAGGCCTCAAGATGATATTCCTCCGACAGTAGAACTACCTCGCATAGCCAGTAGTGAAGACCTAACAGTTTAATGTCAGATCCGAACTAAGATACGAACTACCATGAAAAGTTTAGAGGCTACCATGTGCTACCACATGACACAAGCCATTGGTGATCCCGTGACGTTGGTTCACAGAGCTCATACAATTCCTGATGCACATAATCTGCAGACGGAACTGAGGTACGTTATATGTTAACATAAAACGGTTATTTGTCACACCAGATACAGAGAGCGCTAGCGACGAATAAATGACAGAACAAGGAAGAGGATGCGGCCTTCTGGATAAATTACCTGCCATATATTGAGAATGTTTCCAAGAAAATAGAATACTACGAAAATATGAGATTTAAGTGACTTTTCGTGCTCCAGCAAAAATCATGCCTTATTGGATCTGCCAAAGGCGACTGACTGCAGCGGTTCATAGGGTTAATGTCCGCTGTTGAGAAAAATATGCACAGCAGGTATGCAGTAGCGACTCGCGTGTGCATTGTGCTGTGCTGCGAAACAGAATAACAAGAACAGTTCTAAAGACATTTTCATGAATATAATTAATGTCAACATTGTAACTGTGACTGACTTGAGGCGCTGGAGAGACGTGTAGAGTCTATACGGGGTGTAAACGATAACTGTTTACAACGTAGCGCAGTGGTGTAGGGGAAGTCGAGATGAACAATTTGATGTAGAACTCTTGCAGTCTATCAAACAGCGGGACAATCTCAACTTGGTCTACAAAAGTCACCTAAGCAATAGCGGACGTGCGCTACGTGAGATTTTTGATATCCTCTCGCTTTCTTACACCACCGACTCAGTCTGCTATTTCGTTAACATGATTAATGTTAACATATCCTTGGGAATAATGAAAGAAAAGACCTTTATCAACGTTATGCAATATCTATTACTTTTACGATTCGATCTAAACTGAACCCTTAGATGCACAGTAGATTCGTAGTAACATCAGAAAAAAACAATTTTATTCTTAATTTTATTCGCAATATTATGAAATAAAATTTATACAAACGTTATGTAAGTTTCGGGTCCGACCCATCGCCGTCTCACCCGTCAGCCATGGCGGCATGTTGATGTGATATGGAGGCGTGGAGTTCAGCACATCGCATTCCTGGCCGTTGTCGGGTTAGCTGACCTAGTGCCGCTACTAATCGGCCAAGTAGCTCCTCAACTGGCATCACGTGGCTGAGTGTACCCCGTTCCTGTTTGCTCACCGAGGAAAAACTTCTGGCAGTACTAGGAATCAAATTCAGATCCTCTGCATAATAGCCACCCCAGCAGACCACTTTTTTGTTATCTGTTTACATGTTTCTTCGTCATATTCATCAGCAGTTCTGTGCGGATGTCGCATGACACCTCTCAGGCACCATCGAGGAAAACTTCACTCAGTTTGATTATTTCAAAGTGTGGTCAGTCCCCTGACCGGCCACGCTGAACTTCGTTACGGTAACAGACAAGTGCCAGAACAAGCGTTTTTTAATACTCAACTCATGGACGATTTTAGCCAAAATATTGCGCGCCAAGTATGCTCTGTAGCTTAAGGAACTATTGTAGGCCCATTTGAGGCTGTTTACCGACTTGATAGACCACAAGTGTCCTACATCAATTTGTTCGTCTTGACTTCACCTATACCACTGTGGTACGCTGTAAACAGGACATGAAACTGTCTCACGTCTTCAGTCCACTGATAAATCAGGAATAATATTATCTGTAGACAGCATCACTGACTGCTGTATAAACAGTTTACTAATGCTGGTTCGGTGTACGCAACTACCACTGAATCGCCTGTTTTCGCCACGAGATGCATTTCGTCTTATTCGGTTCAAACATCAGCAGTAGTAGGGATATCGTGTCCGTTTTTTGCGTACATTGGGGATATGATATCCGCTTGCACGTTCCACAGAAGTGCACCTCTTGTTACTGGTGCTGTACATAAAAAGAAATAATGGAAAATGGGAGACAATAACGGGGACAATGAAACATAACAAGTATGACGATGAACTCCAATACTAAGGTAAAATTTTTCAGATGGCCAATAACACAAGCCATTGCCAGCCGTGGCTTGGAGAGAGGGGAAAGAGGGTTACCCTTACGTCGTCTCATCTCTCGTAGTCATTCGTCTGAGCTTCCTACTGTAAGTGCTTTGTTCAGGAGCACATCATTGTGTACCAGCGGCACAGTCGTCTGGTACAAGACAGTAAATTGATTATTGCTGAACATCGTATTCCTACAAGTCATTCAACGGACCAATGTGTCGCATTCATAAGACAGACTTATAATCACGAGGAGCCGCACGGAGTGGCCGCGTGGTCTAGGGCGTCATGTCGCGGATTGCGGGGGCCCTCCCACCGGAGGTTCGAGTCCTCCCTCGGGCATTGGTGTGCGTGTTATTATTAGCATAAGTTAGTTTAAATTAGTTTAAGTAGCGTGTAAGTGTAGGGACCGATGACCTCATCAGTTTGGTCCCTCAGAAATTCACACACATTTGAACAGATCTGAATCACGAGGACAGTTGTTCAAACCCCCTGATGGCCACCCAGATTTAGGTTTTTCGTGATTTCGCTGATTCACTTAAGGCGAATATCGGGATGTTCCATCAGAAGGGTACAGACGATTTACACGGCCAATGACAGCTTGAACTCTGCTGGGGAAACTTTTAAGGACGTGTCTGAATGCCCATGGAGAAATGGTATCCCATTCTTCCCGAGAGCCGAAACGAAAGAACGTAGTGTTGTTGGATACTGGGGTCTGGAGTGATGGTGACGTTCTAACACACGCCAAAGGTGTTCCAACGAGCTGATGTTGGGACTGCGAGAAGGCCGGTCCATTTCTTCGCTTCATTGCGCCACTTTTATACTCTTATCGGTCTCCACCCCTTTCCTACCTATTTCTGGGCCCTCACTGCTCTTGCGTTCCAGTCGGGTGCGGAAGTCACTCTCGGTCGACGTTGTGAATTATTCAGCTGAGTACTGTGTCCCAAGCGTTGCTAAGAGTGCAACAACTGTCTCTATTGATCATATTTCAACAGCCCCATTTAGAACACAGTCCCAAAACAACGAGGTCTGTCTTAGCACTTCCGTTTGTTCATATTTCATCGAATTGTCTACTGCTATGCAACAGCTCCAACCACAGGTTTTTTGGCTGCATAGGATCGGTATGTTTCCTGTGTCCGTGGCACTACTCTTCAACTGTCCGTACAGTCTGCCCGATATACACTCCTGGAAATTGAAATAAGAACACCGTGAATTCATTGTCCCAGGAAGGGGAAACTTTATTGACACATTCCTGGGGTCAGATACATCACATGATCACACGGACAGAACCACAGGCACATAGACACAGGCAACAGAGCATGCACAATGTCGGCACTAGTACAGTGTATATCCACCTTTCGCAGCAATGCAGGCTGCTATTCTCCCATGGAGACGATCGTAGAGATGCTGGATGTAGTCCTGTGGAACGGCTTGCCATGCCATTTCCACCTGGCGCCTCAGTTGGACCAGCGTTCGTGCTGGACGTGCAGACCGCGTGAGACGACGCTTCATCCAGTCCCAAACATGCTCAATGGGGGACAGATCCGGAGATCTTGCTGGCCAGGGTAGTTGACTTACACCTTCTAGAGCACGTTGGGTGGCACGGGATACATGCGGACGTGCATTGTCCTGTTGGAACAGCAAGTTCCCTTGCCGGTCTAGGAATGGTAGAACGATGGGTTCGATGACGGTTTGGATGTACCGTGCACTATTCAGTGTCCCCTCGACGATCACCATTGGTGTACGGCCAGTGTAGGAGATCGCTCCCCACACCATGACGCCGGGCGTTGGCCCTGTGTGCCTCGGTCGTATGCAGTCCTGATTGTGGCGCTCACCTGCACGGCGCCAAACACGCATACGACCATCATTGGCACCAAGGCAGAAGCGACTCTCATCGCTGAAGACGACACGTCTCCATTCGTCCCTCCATTCACGCCTGTCGCGACACCACTGGAGGCGGGCTGCACGATTTTGGGGCGTGAGCAGAAGACGGCCTAACGGTGTGCGGGACCGTAGCCCAGCTTCATGGAGACGGTTGCGAATGGTCCTCGCCGATACCCCAGGAGCAACAGTGTCCCTAATTTGCTGGGAAGTGGCGGTGCGGTCCCCTACGGCACTGCGTAGGATCCTACGGTCTTGGCGTGCATCCGTGCGTCGCTGCGGTCCGGTCCCAGGTCGACGGGCACGTGCACCTTCCGCCGACCACTGGCGACAACATCGATGTACTGTGGAGACCTCACGCCCCACGTGTTGAGCAATTCGGCGGTACGTCCACCCGGCCTCCCGCATGCCCACTATACGCCCTCGCTCAAAGTCCGTCAACTGCACATACGGTTCACGTCCACACTGTCGCGGCATGCTACCAGTGTTAAAGACTGCGATGGAGCTCCGTATGCCACGGCAAACTGGCTGACACTGACGGCGGCGGTGCACAAATGCTGCGCAGCTAGCGCCATTCGACGGCCAACACCGCGGTTCCTGGTGTGTCCGCTGTGCCGTGCGTGTGATCATTGCTTGTACAGCCCTCTCGCAGTGTCCGGAGCAAGTATGGTGGGTCTGACACACCGGTGTCAATGTGTTCTTTTTTCCATTTCCAGGAGTGTATGTTTAACGAATTTGCATGAAATACAATAGACACCCGGTTCACGGAGCTCCAAGTTGTCCATCACTGTACCTAACCGTGCACATAGTTTCGGAGGTGGTCAGAAAAAGCATTTAAGTTACACCGAGCCACGATTCTGCCGATTCTGTTCGATAATTTGCCAGTGTACTCCAGATGAGCCATTGTCTTGTCCTCTTCGCCGTGTCCTAGTTGCTGGGCCTGTACCTTCTACCGGGAAGGACACTGGATTTTCCTTGCTATATTTGTTCTTCTTGAATATATGAAAAGGTGGTTGAACTCCCTTGGTAGGCTTTTTTCGTCCAATAATCTACAAGACCCTTTCACCCTCGTGCTGTGTGGGATGATGATCGGGGTCGGTTGGGTATTCGGACAAGATCTACAGCCATCTGAGTCCCTATAGAATCAGTGAGTATATGAGTATGAATTACCACTTTGATTAGGATTCCTAGCTTTTGGCTTAGTTCCAACAAAATCTGTACAGACGACACTTGGCAAACAAGGCAACGATTCAGTCTATGTTACTATACCGATGAGTACATATCAGTTATACTGCTTCCATTAGTCTTTATCAGGATAGTATGCAATTCAAAATTCAAACAGAAGTCTTGGAAAGATATTCCTTATCACGAAAACCGTTCCTATCTGTCCTAAAGGACGTTTTAATGTATTTAAACTGAGGAAACAAAGAAGGAATACGTATCAATAGACTGTATCAGAATCAGCTTTGTTTTACTGGTGACAATGTACTGTATTTAGTGCTATGGTAGATTACGGCTCTAGACATATCATGTTTTTCTCGAACTTTCGATCGCCTTGCTTCTTAGACTTCTATTGGTACTGCCTACTCCATGATGTGCCTTATAGTTTTTAGCATAATATGGATTTTAATAACAAAAATAAGTGTGGGAAAGAGACTATAATACCTACTGGAATGCAGTTATTCTGTAACAACGGGAACTATTAAATAGATAAGAGATCGAAATAACGATTCAGTACATTTGGTGAGTTAACGAGCATTGCACTCTCATTTAAATATATGGCCAAAAGAGTCAGCCTTCACGAATTGTGAAACGAACTCTGTCGTCGAGGACCGTGTGCCACAAAGGGCGCAGATGCACCACTAGATGGGGAAATACACAGGCGTCTATTGTCTATTGAGGCCTAAGTACTGTAGTGTGCGAGTGAGACAGACGAGAACCTACGTCATAGGGAAACCCAGTAGAAGGCTTTTGTGACCGAGGAGACGTAGTAGTGTTAAATATGGCAGACCTAAGATCGACCATAAAGGGAAACATTTATGGAAACTATTCAATTCTGTAGTAAGTCAGGGAATGAAGCCACAGTAATTTTAATCTGCCACCCTTCCATAAATTTTCATGGTGATTTCAGTAAAACTTGAATACTGATCATGTATATAATAGTTTAAGATTTACTGTTAAAGTGAAATTAACAAGTTTCGTAACAAAGACCTGAATGCTAAAATCTGAACGCTTTGGTCGATATTAACGATGGACATTTCATATAGAAGCGTATCATTAAAATGACAAACGTTGTGAATATCAACTGTGTAGCTTTATTTGTTTAAAAGATATAGTGAATTTAAATTATTAGTATTTTCAGTTAAGCATCAGATCATCATTTCCTCCACACAAAACACATTGAACGATGACAGCATGACACACTATTAAATCATTAGGTAACAGAATATTTGTTGTAAAGTTTAGTGCACAATAGTTACTTTTGTTCTTTATTTATTTATCAGAAAGCACATTGGTGCAAGGATACTGGCTGTGACATTCAAAGTTAAGAAGGAAATTGTATTGTTTTTATATAAAAGAAATTGACATTTATTATGTAATGGATATTATTGTTACTTTATTTAGAACGTGAAAGTGGTCAAGCTTTGATTATTTAAATATGTTAAAATATAAAATAATGTAGAATAAGCTGTAGCCAATCAGATGGACGGCTTCAGGAGAGGTAACTGTGCTAGTCAGTTGAGCGAAGATGTTCGGCGCGCGGGAAATGCAGCCGAGGACGGGCAGGGAGGGACAGTTCTGGTCTTCGCGTCTGGTGCAGACGCGAAGGCGGACAGTTCGGCTGGAGACACCAAAGGGTACAGTTCGGATGCAGACGCGAAAGCGGACGGTCGGTCTTCAGGCAGCTAGGTAGTGAAACGTCTTAGAAAATTTCGCGTTGTTTGGTCTCGCGGGACTTAGTCTCTGAGGGGTGGGCAGCCGCGCGCCTGGTGTGAACTCAAGCTTTTCGCGTAGATAACTTGTATTTCGCGATGAGATTGTGAATGATCGAACTGTGTCAAATGAATATGCGCTCGAGTGTAACAGTAACTCTAAATACGACCACTTTCGCTATTAATTTGATTTCTGAATAAATATTATTCTAACCAAACGGCAACTGTGTGGCCTACATCATTTATGGGTCGTTAATTTAGTTCTCGATATTGTTATTACTGTTATTACATGTTATGTTAACTTTGTATTTCAGAAACTTGCCATCAGCCAGACAATTTAACGAAAGGGTCACAAGTGTCTAATTTTGGGGAGTGTAATGCGACACGTATGGTTCAACCCCTAGACGTCTTTAGGCCAAGACATTTCGACGAAGAGGAACCGCATGTGATCCCGAACATCTTTGGGATGGTAGCTCGCAATTTCACGAGCTATCGCTCGTCCCACGGTCTAGTGATGTCATTTGCTATTAACTCTGGGACAAGTCTTGAATCTCACGACAGTTACATTCAATTTAATATTACTTGTTTCATTTGTTAGGCATTTAATTCTTTGTTTCATCTGACTGTTATTATCTTGTTTTCAAGCTGATTAAAAGCTGATGATGCTTTTCCCCGATATTCTGAAATGTGAATAGCGAAAGAAATGCAACACACTTGGTGAATCATTGCATTTTCTCATATTGTTGTTGCCGTTGTTGTTGTTGTTGTGTTTGTGACTGGTAGAAGCAACTCTCCATGTTAGTCCATTCTGTGCAGAACTTCATCTCTAAATAACTACTACAACATACATATATTTGAATCTGCTTACTGTGTACATGCCTATGTCTCCCTCTACAGTGTTTACCACCATTACCAACGCGATTATTCCTTGGTGCCTCAGGATGGTTCCTATCGGGCGAACACCACATTTCAAAAGTTCTATTCCTTTTTTGTGTTAACAGCTTATCATCTCCGTCTCTCTTCCGTACAAGGCTACACTTCAGCCAAATACCTTCAGAGTAGTCCAATAAAATATTGGACTGGTTCAGAGTCAAGTAAAGTTTTTCGAAGGACGACATTTTCGTCTTGCCTTAAAAATCAGCACACATGTTTACACACTGCCGGAAAAAATAGCACACCTGTATAGATGAAGTCGATTTTGATCCGATGACGGCAGATGCCATCTAGGAGACAGGTAGCGGATGTGCTGATAATGGTTTCAACGTCGTCCGCTAACAGACAGCGTAGTGGCATAGATACCAGAGCGCCATCTGTGCCTACCCTTTTTAGGGAATGTTCACAGTTAGAAGGTTTCGTGTAGCGTAAACGTGTGAAGAAAGCATGCGAATACGCCCGGAGATGAAGTGTGGCCTTCCGAGTGGCAGCATGGTACTTTCAGAGAATTGCCTCACAAGTTGGAAGTGCTGCGTCAGTTGTGCAACGATGGTGGTATCTGTGGTCACGTGAACATTCTCACACCCACAGACGAGGTTCTCGACGCCCACACAGCATTGACGCCCAAAAGGATCGTCGTATTGTAAGAGCAGCAGCGGCAGATCGTACAGCGACTGCAGCAGAGCCCATACATGTCAACACGATCTGTTGCGAACTGGTTATTAGCTGTGGGACTACTGGTACGCACATCTGTAGCCCGTCTTCCACTCAAGCCACAGCATCGACGTGCTCGGCTCGAATATTGCCGTCAGAGGATCACTTGGAAGATGGAATGACGTGGAATGGTCTTCAGCAAATCTTCAGCAAAGAAAGCAGATTCTTCCTGCACGCAGGTAATGGTCGTTTTCGTGTACGGCATAGAGCTGGTGAGTGCCGTCTCATGGAGTGCATTCGTCCACGACACACCTCAGGCTTTATGGTTTGAGATGCGATACGTCATAACTCTAGTTCAAGTCTGGTGTTTCTGGAAGGGACGCTAACACGGCTCAGTACGTGCAGAACGTTGTTAGACACGCTCTGTTGCCGTTCTTGCAACAGGAAGGTGATGTGTTGTTCCAACAGAGTAATGATCGCCCACACACTGCCCTGAAACTTTCCTGGCCGGCACGATCTCCCGACTTGTCTCCAATCGACCTCGTGTGGGATATGATGACACGATAAGTGATTCGTACGTCTCATCAGCCAACGACTCTTACAGATATACACGAATAGGTATCGCAGAACAGTATCCACCATCTGTACGATCGACTGGATCCCAAAGTCAGCACCTGCATTGCCACCTGTCGATACTACAGCACATACTAATATGGGCCGGCCGGAGTGGCCGTGCGTTTCTAGGCGCTACAGTCTGGAACCGCGTGACCGCTACGGTCGCAGGTTCGAATCCTGCCTCGGGCATGGATGTGTGTGATGTCCTTAGGTTAGTTAGGTTTAAATAGTTCTAAGTTCTAGGGGACTGATGACCACAGCAGTTAAGTTCCATAGTGCTCAGAGCCATTTGAACCATTTGAACTAATATGGGTATTTGAGCATGGGTACCTCAGAACGGCTTGTGCTATTTGTCTATAAATGTAATCATTTCATGTACTCCATATGCACTGTTGCAACAATAAATCTTGAGTGAATTGAAAACCTCTAAAAGGTAGTACTATTTTTTTTCCAGGCAATGTATATCCATAGATACCGTCACTGTGTGAGAACTCTTATTGCAGTTTTGTTCACATACAATAAGGGTCTGTACGATGGTTCAAATGGTTCAAATGGCTCTGAGCACTATGGGACTTATCTTCTGATGTCATCTGTCCCCTAGAACTTAAAACTACTTAAACCTAACTAACCTAAGGACATCACACACATCCATGCCCGAGGCAGTATTCGAACCTGCGACCGTAGCGGTCGCGCGGTTCCAGACTGTAGCGCCTAGAACCGCTCGGCCACTCCGGCCGGCTATACGATGGTAAGATTTAATACGATTTCTTCCAGTGTTTCAAGAAATTGTCAAATTTTAAGCGGCGCAGTAGCTTGTTGTTGGGATTAGTTCGTAGTTCCTCGCGTATCGCTTGCACTCGATCTGCACGAGTCAAATGTCAGATGATTTGGTCCAGCAGACTCGATACTTTATCGAGTGCTGCGGCATGTCGAGGTATATCGAGCCTGTTCGAACGTGAGTATCTTTCGCTCAGCCGTACTGTTTTTTTTCCAGTAAATATAAACTTCAACAACGAAACTAGGAGATTTACGAAGCAAGCTTGAAAGTAATTGCCGGCCGGTGTGGCCGAGCGGTTCTAGGCGCTTCAGTCTGGAACAGCGCGACTGCTACGGTCGCAGGTTCGAATTCTGCCTCGGGCTTGGATGTGTGTGACGTCCTTAGGTTAGTTAGGTTTAAGTAGTTCTAAGTTCTAGGGGACTGATGACCTCAGATGTTAAATCCCATAGTGCTCAGAGCCATTTGAACCATTTTTGAAAGTAATCATGGAAACCAATTACTATAAAACAAAAATAAAGTATAACCTACATGTCGAAAAGAAAATGGTGTAAATTAACACTGGAATGAAAGAAAAAGTTGATAAGCTTTTGTGTTTAGTGGAGGTGGCGACAATTATTTGATGGACAGCAAAAGAAATAAACAGAAACGTAAAAACTTCATAGATTGCTTTTCGTAAACTGAATAGCACATCCGTAACAGAGCTTCCATTCGGATTCGAAATGTAGTTTTACCATCAGGGTTACGACCGGTTTGGACTTGTGGCAGTGATAGATGGGATTTTAAAATAAAAATTGTTCACAAATTGAGAGTTATTCGGCTAGCAAAGGAGAGACACTCTTTCGGAAGTATTAGGAAAGTCAGGAAACAAGGAAATATGGTGTGTTACAGACTGGAGCGGGAGGCGTGATTGCCGGCCGGAGTGGCCGTGCGTTTCTAGGCGCTACAGTCTGGAGCCGAGCGACCGCTACAGTCGCAGGTTCGAATCCTACCTCGGGCATCGATGTGTGTGATGTCCTTAGGTTAGTTAGGTTTAATTAGTTCTAAGTTCTAGGCGACTGATGACCTCTTAAGTTAAGTCGCATAGTGCTCAGAGCCATTTGGACCATTTTTTGGAAGGCGTAATTATCCAAAGCAATAAAAAAAGATGGAGGCGATGATCTAAATGGAGGACTCTCAGAAGGCACTACGAAACGTGCAGGAGCAACACTCTGAAGATCGTAATGCGTGGGAGGGTTTATAGGAGGCCTTCATCTAATACTGGAAGTTAAATGGCGGATGATTCTTGTAAAAGATAATGGTGAAAAAGCAAAGTCATTCAGTTTTGTTTTTACATAGAATCTAATGCCGTTTTAAACATATGTTCTCAATAAATGTCTGCTAAACTTATGGTAATTTGTAGACGATAAATATTCTACACATATTTTCGTCAACTGTTTAGTCAATAATTACGGTCAAACTCCTTTCTTTAGAAGAGTGATCTTCGGGAACTGGCTGTGGCCGAAACGGGCATCCGCGCCTCGATGTTGGAATATGTGGCCGGCCGTTGTGACTGAGCGGTTCTAGGCGCTTCAGTCCGGCACAGCGCTGCTGCTACGGTCGCAGGTTCGAATACTGCCTCGGGCATAGATGTGTATGATGTCGTTAGTTTAGTTACGTTTAAGTAGTTCTAAATCTAGGGGACTGATTACCTGAAATGTCAAGTCCCATAGTGCTTAGAGCCATTTGCACCATTTTTTTCCGGAATACGTACTCACGCTGGAAGCTTTCTGGTTCATATGGATAATTCGTGGCGAATACGTACACATTCTGTCGCAGACGGTCAAGCATAGATAAAGGTCGATGTTTCCAAATTAACGACCGTCTTTCGCTTATCACAGTACTGAAAGTTTTTATTTTTTTGCGATCGACGTGTTTCGCTTAGACGAGGAAGCTACATAAAATCTTTATGGATACTTACATATGAATTACTTTGTATTTTGTTCTTCTGATTTGTCGCTTGTGAGCTACTGGAAAGTTAATAGCTCCGTAATATTGATTTGCCCTGCACGTCATTTGATTTTCCGTACACGTTGGTAAGGTATACTGAACATCTTGTTTGCAAAGTCTGTTTTCCAAGCAAAATCAGTATGGATTCGTAAAACGAAGATATTCCCGTACTCTCCGTGTTTTCGTCAATACTGTGTTAGTCGTTTCCGTTTATCATAACAATGACGTATAAGTAGAAATTTTGAAGTCATGCTTTATGTTTGCCTACATCGAAAACCGATAAGCGGGCCTTCTTTGCTCTAGGCGAATGGAGGAAAGTAGAGGAACCTTAATGCTCGAAATGTTGATGATTCGTGTAATAAGTCTCCGTAATATCATGGTTCCTTGCTCCAAAATGTGTAATCTAATGTACATGTTCGGCATAGTGGGTGGCTGCAAACTGTAGGACCAGATTTTTAATACACTGGCATAAGGAACCATTTACCCTTTCAATTGGAACAAGAGTAATTACTGCTGTGAACGTATAGCTTTTCCACAACAATTGCAATTTACGCTTCCTTTATGACTGACTCTTCTTTTCGGCCAGTGGGCTGTGAAAGTCTTCACACAACATCCTTATTACGAGGAGAATATTGTAATTCAGTGTACATATATCTCGAATGGCCAAAACACACATCATTAACCTAGTACGTTAAGTTATTGACTTGTTAGTGAGGATTTTTTAACACATTTCAATATTAAATGACGGAGGAGAAGTGATACGCCGTTTCAGAAACTGTCAAACGCAAAAAATTATGTCGTGAAAACAATATTTCTAATTTCGCTTTCAATAAATCAAAGGGTCACCTCAGCCGATCAGTATTCACACTGTTTTTCCGACATCGACAGCATGTCAGATTTTTTACCAAGACACGTACGTATAACACAGTTCATTACATCGCTGATGACTAAGGTAGAAACCTCGTCTCGGCTTGTTGTGCGTAACCACGTAGATTTGTAAGTAATTATTAGCTTCAGACCGGAAAGAAACTGACTTAAAATTCGCAGCCCGATGAGACGAGGAGGTAATAATAATGTTCAACACCGATGCGATCGGCTGGCTGCTGAAAAACGACAGCGTTTTAGCTAACACGCGTTAACTTGGAGGGAAACACTGCGCGAACCTGTTATTGCGCTATTGTCCGCTGAAGACGTGGAAGAGTCTCCTGCAAAATCTTGTAACCATAGCTTTCGTGGTCATTAGTGCGAATGTAGCACCTCTGTAAGCTCACACGCTAAAATAATGGAAGCTCTATATTCTGCGAACTGCGTCCCATGGGACTTTACGCTGTACTAGGAAAATAATCTCATAAAAAAGCTTTACACGTTCGCGAGATGTATACTGCTAGACAATTGCTAGAGAATGCAGAAATTTCTATGTCCGCATTGCACTGAAGCGATTTATATGCATGAAGTTATTGGTAGAAGGCAATATAAAGCGTTTTGTTCTGCAGGTACATGCAGTGGAAAGTCGACTGCTTAGTCTGAAGTGGATCAAAGTGTCACTGTCGTTATACCAACGAAGTGGGAAGAAAAAGGTGTAATCTCACGACTAATAAACAGCTCTTGTTACCAGGGAAACAGACTTTCTGTATGTGCCCCTGAAATTCGGGAAAATTACGCAACAGGAAGAAGAAATTGACGCACCACGAAGGAATTATCCGAATCAGACGGATATAGGTAGATGTGATGTACAAGTACAGACAGAGAAAGAGCTTTACAAATTGAGTAAGTCAATAACGTGTTGGTCCATCTGTAGCCCTTATACAAGCAGTTATTCAGCTTGTCACTGATTGATAAAGTTGTTGGGAGTCCTACTCAGGGATGTCGTGCCAAATTCTCTACAACTGGTGCGATAAGTCGTCAAAATCCATTGCTCGTATGCGGGCCCTGCCCATAATGCTCATTTGGGAAGGGATGTGGATAAAGTTGTTGGATGTCCTACTCAGGGATTTCGTGCCGAATTCTCTACACCTGGTCATCCTGATTTAGGTTTTCCGTGATTTCCCTAAAATCGTTTCAGGCAAATGCCGGGATGGTTCCTTTCAAAGGGCACGGCCGATTTCCTTCCCCATCCTTCCCTAACCCGAGCTAGCGCTCCGTCTCTAATGACCTCGTTGTCGACGGGACGTTAAACAACACTAACCTAACCTCTACACCTGGTGCGTTAAGTCGTCAAAATCCAGAGCTCGTATGTGGGCCTTGCCCAATGCTCATTTGGGAAGTGATCTGGATAAAGTTGTTGGATTCCTACTCAGGGATGTCGTGCTGAATTCTCTACACCTGGTGCGTTAAGTAGTCAAAATCCAGAGCTCGTATGCGGGCCTTGCCCATAATGCTCATTTGGGAAGTATTCTGGCGACCTAGCTGGCCAGGTTAGGGTTTGGAAAGCACGTAAACAAGCAGTATAAATTGTAGCCGTGCGCGGGCGGGCATTATTTTGCTGAAATGTAAGCCTTTGATGGCTTGTCATGAAGGGTAACAAAACGGGGCATAGAATATCGGCGGCGTACCGCTGTGCTGTAAGGATGCCATGGATAACAACCGAAGGGGTCCGCCGATGAAAAGAACTGGCACCCGAGACCATCACTCCTGCCTGTCGGACCGTATGACAATCGTCAATCAGGCTAGTATCACACCACTTCCAGGGGCTGCTGGTATCCCACCACTTCCAGGGGTGTCTCCAAACACGTCTTCGCTGGTCATCGGGACTCATCAGTGAAGACAATCCTACTCCAGTGAATACGATTCCAGACCAAAGAAATGCCTGGTAACGGCTCGGAGAGCGATGGGATACCAACCTGACTATCGCCCACCATACGGCACGACAACCAGAAGCGATGGCTGGGGTGCCATTTGTTTTCATAGCAGGACACCTTTGATAGTCATCCGTGGCATCCTTACAGAACAGCGACTATGTTCCATGCCCCGTTTTGTTGCCTTTCATGGCAAGCCATACTGAGCTTACGTTTCAGCAAGATAATGTCTGCTCACACACGATGAGTGTTTCTACTGCTTGTCTTCATGCATCCCCAAACCTACCTTGGCTAGAACGCACGCCGCATCTCTTCTCAACTAAGTACGTTTGGAACAATATGGACATGACCCTCTAACCAGCTCGGAATTTTGACGATATCACATGCCAATTGAACAGAATGTGGCACGATGTCCCTCAAGAGGACATCCAGCAACTTTGTCAATCAATGCCAAGCCGAATAACTGCTCGGATAAGGGCCAGAAGTGGACCAGCACGTTATTGACTTGCCCTATTTGTGAAGGTCTTTCTCTTGAATAAATTATCCAATATTTCTACAACTGCAATAACATGTTTGTCTGAACATGTTCATGACCTCTACCGATTTCCGTCCCATTCGGAAAATTCCTTCGTGGTGCGTCTTTTTTCTATCTTAGAGCGTAGTTTTAGGCTCACAATTATCGCCATAAATCTCGATGCCTGGACAGTTCACTAGATAACCGCTTATTCTGGTTTTACGTGTTAGAGGAGTTACAAAGAAGGTAAAAGCCGACAAAATGACTCAGTCGTCAGCTTGATTATAGATGAAATATGCATGTTTGATGGTCGTTTTATAACAAATACCACCAACTAAAAATTACTGGGTTATTTTTAAAATAGTTTCTCGTTTCTTGCCTCTGCCGATTTAGAATATTTTATTCATCATAAGAGGGCTGTAAACTACTCGCAAGACGAACTGTTCATCAAATCATGAATATTTACAGAACCATGATGCCCTACAGTGAAAATAACTTTTAATTGAGAAGTACTCGAAGTGAAAATGAAAATCGAAAATAAACTCAAATTAATACACTACTGGCCCTTAAAAGTGCTACACCAAGAAGAAATGCAGATGATAAACGGCTATTCATTACACAAATATATTATACTAGAACTAACATGTGATTACATTTTCACGCAATTTGGGTGCATAGATCCTGAGAAATCAGTACCCAGAACAACCACCTCTGGCCGTGATAACGGCCTTGATACGCCTGAGCATTGAGTCAAATAGAGCTTGGATGGCGTGCACAGATACAGCTGCCCATGCAGCTTCAACACGATACCACAGTTCATCAAGAGTAGTGACTGGCGTATTGTGACGAGCCAGTTGCTCGGCCACCATTGACCAGACGTTTTCAGTTGGTGAGAGATCTGGAGAATGTGCTGGCCAGGGCAGCAGTCGAACATTTTCTGTATCCAGAAAAGCCCGTACAGGACCCGCAACATGCGGTAGTGCATTATCCTGCTGAAATGAAGGGTTTCACAGGGATCGAGTGAAGGGTAGAACCACGGATCGTAACACATCTGAAATGTAGCGTCCACTGTTCAAAGTGCCGTCAATGCAAACAAGAGGTGACCGAGACGTGTAACCAATGGCACCCCATACCATCACGCCGGGTGATACGCCAGTATGGCGATGACGAATACACGCTTCCAATGTGTGTTCACCGCGATGTCACCAAACACGGATGCGACCATCATGATGCTGTAAACAGAACCTGGAACCATCCGAAAAACTGACGTTTTGCCATTTGTGCACCCAGGTTCGTCGTTGAGTACACCATCACAGGCGCTCCTGTCTGTGATGCAGCGTCAAGGGTAACCGCAGCCATGGGCTCCGAGCTGAGAGTCCATGCTGCTGCAAACGTCGTCGAACTGTTCGTGCAGATGACTGTTGTGTTGCAATCGTCCCCATCTGTTGACTCAGGGATCGAGACGTGGCTGCACGATCCATTACAGCCATGCGGATAAGATGCCTGTCATCTCGACTGCTAGTGATACGAGGCCGTTGGGATGCTGCACGGCGTTCCGTATTACCCTCCTGAACCCACCGATTCCATATTCTGCTAACAGTCATTGGATCTCGACCAACGCGAGCAGCAATGTCGCGATACGATAAACCGCAATCGCGATAGGCTACAATCCGACCTTTATCAAAGTCGGGAACGTGATGGTAGGCATTTCTCCTCCTTACACGAGGCATCACAACAACGTTTCACCAGGCAACGCCGGTCAACTGCTGTTTGTGTATGAGAAATCGGTTGGAAACTTTCCTCATGTCAGCACGTTGTAGGTGTCGCCACTGGCGCCAACCTTGTGTGAATGCTCTGAAAAGCTAATCATTTGCATATCACAGCATCTTCTTCGTGTCGGTTAAATTTCGCGTCTGTAGCACGTCATCCTCGTGGTGTAGCAATTTTAATGGCCAGTAGTGTATAAAACATTGTGAATGTGAGTCCATGTACCTACAATAAAAATGTTCCAGTTATTTCCGAAAACGTATGTTTTACGATCAGCGCGAACTACATTAGGACCTGGATACTGAACACCCTGATTTCACATTAACTCCAAGTGTTCAATGATAATATTGATAGCTAGAAAGAAAATCTATACATTGTTAACATTAGGGAAACTAATTAACTCCTTACTCTTTTTCTTATTTGGTTCATTGACGTCGGAGATCATGTGCGTGTCTTACGTTCCTACTTCAGTCATTTCTGTTTCTGGCTTTCGTAGTCCATTCTCTTTTTGTCAGTGTCATGCCTTCGTATTCTTGTTCATATCATCCTTCCATCTTTCCCGTGGTCTTCCTCGGTCCTTTCTGTCTTCCACAGACCTTGAAAACTTTGTTGGTGCTAGTCTTTCCTGTTCCATCCTAATTAGGCGTCCCACCCACATCAGTCTTGCTTTCTTCATTATTAGGACAATATCAGCTGTGGGTGTGTGGGTTTTATTTTGTCAAGTTGCAAGGATATATCATTCGCTGCCTTCTCTCACTCCTCTGACTCCTTGCGTCTGAAAAATTCCGCCAATCAACGTTGCTCTTTTATACAGGAGAATGACGTTCCGTTTAAGTCGACCAATGCGGAAATCTGTAGCATCTCCATTAGGCGTATACTGTCCTCCTGTGAGAACTCCATAACTACGCAGTCGGTCCGTGAAAAATGCATCTTCTGGGCGCTCTCACACAATGTAGTGGAATTTGATTTTATGTAGAACACGGGGGGTCGTTATCCTTTTGCTCCTGCAAAAGCTGTCTTCTCTTTGGGCGGTCGCTTCGGCCGACATAGGTATGTTGTTGACCCAGCCCTCTGAAGGGACGGTCTTCCCAGCGGGTTGGTTTCCTCTTTAGAACGAAAATTCCTTTGGCTGTCATGTTGTGTATGCCAGCCTCGACTTTTTTCAACCTTGGTGCGCACTTGCGATTTACTTATTAGATTTGCATATCACTTACATGAATTGATACAAAATTAACTCTACCTTATCGAGCTTGGGTTCGAATGAAGCGTCTTGATGTGCAGAATACGATTGTGAGAACGGAATATGTAAGAAATGAAGGTCAGGAGACCACGCCACCTTACACAGCTTGAGAGTATGGGTCTAGTAGTTTCTACTTTTTTAATATCCTCCATTCATGTGACTGGGTGTCACTCTTCAGGACAACCAATTTCCTTAATATCTTTCTCTCGAAGACTAGACAATTTGTTCAGTTGTTTTCTTTAACATAAACGTTTCAGAGCTATATAGAGCTACTGGAAGAATTTCTTTGTCTGATTTTAAAACTTTTAGAAGCTGCTCTACTACATAGCACGTCCCGTAATAAGCCAAACTATGTTCTATTTGCCGCTGCGATCTTTGCCTTAATCTCAATTTACAGACTATTCTGCTTGCTAAAGGTGCTTTCCAAACATTTAAATATGTCTATTCTTTTAAAAGTTACTTCACCAAATGTCAGTGAAGTACCATTAATGGGTGCCTTGCTGACGACCATGTACTCAATTTTCCCCTCATTAATTTGTAAACCTGCTCTCCTCGCAATTTTTCTCTAAGAACTTCTCATGAGGTACAAGTCCTCTTTTCTAAGATTTATTAGAACAACATTGGCTGCATATGCAAGCCGATTTATAGTAATTACCGGGATTTATTTCAGCTTGGTTTAATATTTGATGTTCTCCATCTATCTTTTCTAAAATTTAGTTAAAAGTTATTGAAAATGGTGTGTCTTCTTGCTAAGACCAGTTCTGATTTCAAAATGCCCTGACATTCCTGTGGTGATCGTTACTGTGCAATAGGTTTCCTCTAAAAACATCTATACTACTTTTATTAACTTTTATGCAAACTGGAACTTTTTCAAGATATTGGCGATTGTGCCTCTATATAGGCAGTCATAAGCTTTTTTGATGTCAATAAAGACCAAGTGAATATCAACGTTATGTTCCCAACCTTTGTCGGTTACCTGCCTGAGCGTAAAAAGCTGGTCTAATAATTAAACATAATTGAGAAAACTTAGAAAGAGTTTAACAGTATTTTCTGACTTAAACTATGAAGAACATTTTAGTCTACTTGTCCTTCTAGCCAGACGGGCAGTGAGAAATGGTCTGTGTACATGAAAGTACTTCGTCCTTTCTTGTCCTTCTTGAGTAGATATTGTGTACTCCATATAGTTTAAAACTTTGCTTTTAATATTGGGTTCTATAATTAATAAATGTGACACAACGTTCAATATATATTTGTGCCACAAGATGGTGGCATCTGGTTTTGTGTCATACAAGACAGAAACTTTTGGAAGTTTTCTAGAAAAGCATTATCATCAAACTATGTTTGTTCTTGGAGAATACTGTATGGTGATGTACTTTTATTGGCAGATGTTTTTATTTCTTCTAAGATATTCATAGTAATGACCTACTACCCATGGTAAAGGATCTGTGTGTTGTTGTTTTGCCGGACGGTGTGACCAAGTGGCTCTAGGCGCTTCAGTCTGGAACCGCGCAACCGCTACGGTCGCAGGTTCGAATCCTGCCTCGGGCATGGATGTGTGTGATGTCCTTAGGTTAGTTAGGTTTAAGTAGGGACTGATGACCTCAGATGTTAAGCCCCATAGTGCTCAGAGCCATTTGAACCTTTTTTTGTAGTTGTTTTTTCCTCAAACCAAGCCATTAGTTGCATGATTTGAAGGGAAAATATTTGTTTCTCGTCTTTTAGCAGAATTATTTATTCGAAATTGTTGGTATTTTAATCCACGCATATTGTGAAGACGAACTAGCACTACATAATTAGCTCGCTTATGTATTTACGTTACCTACATCTCGTGGATTTGCCCCTTCGGTTCGCGATTTTGTTCCACTGTCATATTATTCGAAAGATTGTAGCTTTTGCTGAACGGTGCTAGTTCAGAACACATGGTCCAATATTTTGTTGACAGAAAGCACCGTAATTCTTCCGATCCGAGTGAAGTTATTATCTGTATCAGACATGGCAGTGGCCAATCAGTCTTCGGACATAGGGTGCTATGTATCTGTGCTACAGAACTATTTAAAAAGATTGACTATTCATGTTCGTTATCTTAAGTTATACTCAAAATTGCAATTTAATGTTTCTTTCTCTGTCGATAAAAATAATCGTCTCTCCATGATAATAGAGGCGTTATAATTCCCAGAAAGAGTTAAAATCCCTTTTAGGTCCAAGGTATACTCATTGCTGTACCTAATCGATTCGCCGCCGCAGCAGTTCCGACGTTCTCGGACAGCGCGCCATAGCTCTCAGTATTTTGCAACCCCAGGGGTCCTGCACAGACTGAAATTTGCCACGGTGAGCTAAGCATCCGCTTTGGAGCAATTTTATGACTCGCATTCGTCTTTCCCGTAGCGCCTACGCGCAAAGGAAGCGTGCCGCTGTACTGCAGTAAATACGTAGTACCTACCGCAGCAGAACACGTCTCCGTAACTAAATGAAGCCCGGGACATTCCGTTTGTCCTCATCTCCCACAACACTGTTTCCTCCTGTTCCCCATTATAATTTCAAGCCAAGTGACGATGCGCCTGCAGCGTGTGGCAGAAGGAGGGTTCAACGACACAACCCGGATTCTGCACCGTGGATCCTCTCTACCGGTTTCACTATGGAAATGAAGAAGCAGATAGCCAGACAAGGCCGTGGATTAGACACGCACCAGCTAGCCGCAATCGGACCCGCCAACATCTGCAAAGCGTAACCGCCGTCTGCTTCATATCAAAAGTCAAGCATCGTAGAACACAATTCGTCATTGTATTATTCCGTAATAATCATTTACCATATTGGTGGTTTTGGATTTCAATTGCTGTGTCATAATGAAAGTTGTATTTTCTACAACCAGACACAATGTTTAAGTAGTAGGGCGAGTGTGCCAAACCCTAGCCAAAGAAACTCATGTGTCAAAGATGATTTCTAAGAAGTTATATTGATCGATTGTGTGACATTAATTTTGTATCTCTGAAACATACAAATTCGTGTATTATTGCAAAATATAACTTGTACTGATAATTATTTTAAACTGCTTCTGTTTTACGATGAGCGTAAGAATAACTCGACGACTAGTTTTTCAGAATGAGTGTGTTTTCGTATAAAAAGCATATTAAATATTTTTATAACTATAAGGAGACAGAAATGATGAATAAATAAAATAAAAAGTAGGACCCCATCAAAAGTTAAGAATTAAGCAAGTACCGTCAAAATGTGGTATAGAACGATAACAGCATCGACAGTCAATTTGGAAGAGAGAAAACTATCCCGGAGCTGTTACCCACTCCATATGTTGAGCATCTAGTTAGTGATGGAGGTAGAAGTTTTCGAATCTTGATAAAAAAAATCTGTTTTGTTACCTACGAGAAACGGAAAACAACAAGCGAATAGTGAACCAATCTTCGTTCCGTTGATACCATTTAAAAGGGCGTTATAGAGAGAATCTAAGGGTATAATAGTTTGCCAAATAACTTTAAGTTTCTGTGTGTGTATCAATTGAACAGGCTGACTGGAGCCCTACTAGATACAGCCTTATCGCACCCATACCGTCCATCACTGATTAATAATTATACATGTCCCTGTGGCTTGCTGATATGTCCCTTCCAGCTGCAGGTGACATTCATTCGACGGGTCTCTTCAGCATTCCCCGGACTGTGCTGGGTTCTGGAGGCCACTCTCGGTCACGGATGAGTGACAGCGACCAAACAGCGATTGATGGTATGTGGCCATAGTTGGTGCGTTACGTTTCGCCATGTAGGAGGGAAAATCGTCAAAGTAAAAAACTGCTAAATAAATAACGCATTGCAGGATTTATTATAACTAAATTCGGGATATACATGTTTTTGTTAAAATATAACTTTGGGCTATTTGTTTAAAATGGTGTTTCAGCATAATTTGATTTACTATTATATTATTCAGGGTTTTACGCGGGTGTTTTTTTTTTTTGAGAAAACCAGTCAAACTTGTAAATAACAGTTAATGGTATATTGTTAATGTCATTGTCCTTAACAAACTATGACAGCACACACGAATAATAATACACGGTCCCGTCACATTACTTTGAGCACCTGTCCAAAGTAGGAAGAGAGTCAGTGAGGTTCTGGAAGATAGCTACAGGGATGTGGAGACATGCCGTCTTAGTGCCATGGTCACCTGCGCTACGTTTCTCGGTTGAGGATCCATGGCGCAAACAGCATGTTCGAGGTGGTCCCTCAGATACTCGACTATGCTTAGATCCGGGTAGTTTTGTGGACAGAGGAGTACGATAAACTCATTCTGGTGCTCTTCGAACCATGTAATTACACTGTGAGTTGTGTGAAACATTGCATTGTCCTGTTCGTTGGTGCCATTGTGCCGAGAAAAAATAAACTGCACGCAGCGGTGGACGTGGTCCACAAGAATAGATACATTCTTGTGTCGATTCATTACGCCTTCCAGAATGAGGAGACAACCCAGGGAAAGCCACGAAAACATTCCAGGCCATAAACCAGCCTACTGGTTGCAGATTGTTTGATTTCAGACGTTTCATGCCATACACATCAACGGCCATCTGTGTGATGGAGCATAAAACGGCATTCATCTGAAAAGCCCAGCTGTTGCCAGTCAGTGGACGTCCAGTTGCGCTATTGGCGAGCACATTCCACGTTTTGTCGTCGATGAACGGCAGTCAGCATGGGTGCATGAACCAGGTGGTTGCTGGGGAGACCCGTAAGCAGCAACGTTCACTGAACGGTTGTTGAGGAGACACTGTTGGTAGCCCCTTGGTTCATATGGGCGGTCAGTTGCTCAACAGTTGTACGCCTATTCGCCAGTACACATCTACGCAACATTCGTTGACTCCTATCCTCTATGGCCCGTGGTTCACCACAGTTGCCTCAACGCTGGTTTCGGATAGTACCATTTTGCCATGCACAATGTACTTAAACCACGGCGGCACGCGAACGGTTTACTAACTTAGCCGTTTCAGAAATGCTTCCACGCTTGGGCCGAAAGCAAATGGTCATGCCCTTTTATATGTCAAATAAATCGTTTGGTTTCCGCAGTATGACAGCGGCTGCACTGTTTTCCGCGCCTCCCCTAACACGCTTTATATACACCTCCGTACCCCCCGCTGCTAGTCCTGTCGCCTGCCGACTTTGAGTGGTTATTCTACGCTGAGGTCGAAGATACGCGGTGGTCACATTAACATGACTGGACTGTGTATTTTCCCTACACCATGGCAGTCGCAAAAAGACTCAGCATCTTATTGACCGATGATGGTTTGTAACCTCCCCCTCACTTATCGACCTTAATGACAGTGAAAAATTAAACCGCGTGTACCTAATGGAAATTAGGGAAAAGCAATCGCCACCGAAGTTACTTTGTCGGTAAAGAGGGAGGAAAGGGTTACATCTAAATGAAAGGAAAAATGCTAATGAAACTGGTGGAAATTAATTTTGAAAAGGGGTAAAGTTAATAAAGAAAGTAAATGTGCGGCCGTTACGTTAACAATTAACTAGCGGTAATTAGATATTTGAGATTTGGGGGAAATTACAGTCGCCAGTCCTAAGGACAATTACTATAGTAACTGAAAAAGAAAGGTTATTACACATATAATTAGCACTAGAAGCGTGGCAACTGAAGGTTGACACGTGTAGTGTGAAAACTGAAAGTTTGTCAGAAGTAATAAATTTCGCTACACTCTGACTTAATTTAGCAAAAGAATTAATAAAACCGGAAAATCGAAAGTTAATTTAGTGACTGAAATTAATAGTGAGCTTTGTTTCTGAAGCACATCGAAATTCAGTAAAATATGGTTAGTCTTGGGCTACCTCAACAATCATTTCAAAACCTACTTGAATCTACGCAATTTAGAAATAAGAGATTTAACTTTGAACTTGAATTAAATGATTCTGAACAATTAACAATAGTAAAATTTAGTACGTACCAAGCTGAGCTGCAGTCACAGGTAAGCTAAAATACGGTAACAAAACTCGCACTCTTAACTTGTGCTTGTGTAATCTAAATATTGTAGCCAGCTATGAATACCTTAACTGAACTTTGAAATTAAATCAGTGAAATCGAATGATGCTGGCGTTTGAATTTGAACGACACTCGGGTTCATTCCGGAAAAGGAAGGGACCGTGCTTGGTAATGCAATTGGGACAATGAGCAACAAACGTTCATGCTAAGTTGCTGTAATTTTGTGATGCAACAATTTTAAAAGTTTGAAAAGCTGAGGTCTGCCATACAGTTCTAAAACTTTACGTGCTTCCAGTCTTCCTTGTTGGTTGATTGAAGGTTTGAAGCCGTCGATCGAGGAGGCGGCGACAGTCACTCATTGTCGGCCGTCGCTGTTGCAGAAGCTGGATGTTGGCGCGCCTTCTTCTCGACACGGTCACCAGACGAAACGGGCTCTTGATGTGCGCCAGCTAATGCTTCCCGTCCGCGACACCATGTCAGAAACTATCATCGCAAGTCGAGCGCAATTACATGCTGCCAAACCCCGAAAGCGCGGCAACTCGCGGGAGCTTCACACAACACACATGCTCCACTGCACCACCCCAGCCAGACTCTCCCTCTGCCCGCGCTCCACGCGACAGAGTTAACACTACCAAAGATCCTAAACACTTTGGTTCTCCACACGACCTATCGATGTATTCGTTCGATAGCACAGTTTTTCCTAGGCCAGACCCAGCGTATAAATACAAATAATATTCACAAAACAAACCAATTATAAATCGACATAAATGCATATATATACAAATAGTAAAACAATTACAATATACAAAGACACGGAAATGTTATATCTTCAGGTAACAAAATAAGGAAAAAAATTTGCAGTGCAATTGATGGAAATAGGAGGATATGCATTTCCAGCGTTACAGGTTACGTCTCCGCTTTTCTCGGCGGTGGTAAACCCACATATTTCTACTGCCTGATTTACCCCTTTGTCTCGGGCTCGAAGTGATACGTTCAGTACTCGTCTATTGTCATTATGCGGCTAAGGAAATCATTCGGCTTGACCTGACGCAGCTACGACATTTCGACGACTACCTCGGGTCGGTGGTTTTTAGGATGGGAGCGAGCAGTTGCAGAGCCCAGCGAATGTCGACCTTTGCCATTATCGAAACCTCGTGAAAGATTTGAAAACTGATGCATAATTGATTTTCACCTTCTCCATTATCGCCTCGACTGTGATAAGCCGGTCTCCGAGCGGCAGGATCCCCATTTCTCTTGCGGTTCCCGGCTCTTCGCAGAGAGATGGTCTGCCACGTAGTTTTCGTAATTTTGACTTTCTTGACCACACTGCGAGCTTCTGGGCCCCCTAACCATTCTGTTATTTGATGACGCATTTTTGCAGTAGGCTTTCATCAGTTCAGAACAGATTGTTGCAGCGCTGTTACCCTTCAAGTGCAGAAACAAATTTAAGCACGATAGTACACTTTGACATTGGCTCCTCTTTCAGCGTACTATGATACTGTGGCGCGGGGTTTCGGATTGTACCAGAACCGCTGACATACACCTGCAAACAAACAAAAAATTAGTTTGTTTTTTCAGTGTGCTAATTGGAACTTTGACTACACCCAGGTAAGAAGGGCACTTGATATGTGATTGTACTAGGTTTAGGTCCAAAACTGTAAAAAGTTAGGAATAACTCTATAATTTAGCTTCGATATAGTACGCGAGTGTGTGAGAACATGCAGGTTGAAGCACTAGCGAGCACGTGTTATGGAGGAAGGCTGGCAGCCGCGGCCGCGACCTAGCGCAGCTGGGCAGGCTTGTCGCTGCTGGACAATCTACATTCCGTATTCCGCAGGCGTGCCGCATGCGGCGCCGTTTGTCTCTGCCGCAGATGTACGGCACGCCGTCTGCCTCTGCTGACAACGCTCCGTACGTTCACTCTCGCGCAGCCGCCTTCCGCTGAGAACTTGTCTTGTGGATAAACCAAACGTTTGCTACACTCTAACACCTGCGAAACACACCGATAGTGAATGTCACATAAAACTGCATCAAAAAGGAGCGGTCCAACTTTCAAGTCACATTCCACGTATGTTCTTGCCGTCGTGGTTTTCAGTCCGAAGACTGGATTGATACAGCTCTACAAACAGTCTATCCTTACTATAGACCAGTCTTGGTCTCCACCTACAGCTTTAGCCTCGCCCCCGCTTCCCTCTCCATACTTCATTTAGTTTCCAAACTGATGATTCCTTGATCCCTTAGGGTGTGTCCTATCGACTATCACTGAAGTTGTGCTATAAATTTATTTTCTCCCTTATTCAATTCAGTATCTCCGCATACGTTGTACGATCTACCACCTAATCTTCAGCATTCTTCTGTAGCACTATACATCAAAAATTTCACTTCTCTTCTTGTCCGCAATGTCAATCGTCCACGTTTCGTTTCGATATGAAGCCACAATACGGCAAGGAAAAAAAGGAATAAAAGTGAGATAGTGTTAATACTTTCATCCTTCTTTACCTCCTCTGCATTACTGCAGATGACGTGTCACTGAGCACATTTGTACTGTGCATGCAGTACACGTGAGGTGCGTAGTTGTTCCCACTTCACTAACCTGCTGTCTTCATGATGATCATGTCCCCAGCGCAGAAAACAGCACGCTGGTCGTGGATTCTTTTTCTTGAGGCTGAAATTAACTTCGCAAGGAGCTGCTGCTACGAATAAACTGTAACTCATTTGGGATGCCACTCGCGTTTTTATTGATATAGACACGAGAAACTATTCTTGATCACAACGTATTGAACATATCTTCCCACAGTCAATATATGTGGCTAAAATAACATGAAATACATCCTACCACAGACAACATGTCTGTCTGCTGGAACCGTCAGAACTGGAGAATAAAATTACATGAATCAAATACTACTATTACAGACAACATGTCTGTACCTAGCGACGGTCGTAACTGTAGTAAATAAAATTGCATGAAACAACAGTTAGTGAGAAACTGCACTACAGATGCACTGATAAGCCAAGACATTATGACCTCTGCCCGCCGCGACGTTCGATGCCGCCTGGTAGCGTTGCGGGCACGTGACACGGTAACAAAAGTATGTAAGCAGAACAAACACGGACGGGGGATCAACTGCAAATGGTGAAATCCCTTGAGATAAGCGTCTTTGACAAAGGGCAGATTATTATTACGCAATGCCTGTGAACGAGTATCTCGAAAACGGCGAAGTTGGTCGAAGGTTCACGTGCTACTGTCGTGTACATCTGCAGAAAGAAGTAGAAGGGCAGTGAAACTACCACTACGCGCTAAATCTTTGGACGTCCACGACTCTTCACAGAACGTGGGATTCGTAGGCTTGTCTGCTGTGATGTGAGATAGATGGTGACCTGTAGCATTTCGGCACAACGCTGGTGCACATACAAGTGTTTTGGAGCACACCGTTCATCGTACATTGTTGAACATGGAGCTCCGCACCAGATCAACCCAACGTGGTCACATGTTTACCCAACGACATCGCCAATTACGATTGCAGTGTGTACGGGACCATTGGGATTCGACCGTTGATCCATGGAAACCTATAGGTCCTTCGGGTGAATCACATTTTTGCTACACTTGATCGATGTTCGTCTGCACAAACGGCGTCAGAGGTGAACGGCGGCTCGAAACGTGCAGCGTGGTTGGGGCACTGGCTGGTTGGGGCAGTATTATACTATGGGAGACATTCTTCTGCGCTTGCATTGGACCTGTGGTAGTAATCGAAGACACGCTGACGGCTGCGAACCATCTGCAACGCTTCATGCCCGATGTCTCCCCCGACGGCGATGTCATCTTTCAGCAGTATAATTGTCCTTGTCTCAGAGCCATAACCTTGCTACAGTGGTTTGAAGAGCATTATACTGAACTCACATTGATATCTCGGCTACCAAATTCGCCTGATGTAAATCTTATGGAACCAATGTGGTTCGCTATCTGACGCCATAACCGCGTACGCAAATCAGCGGCCGGTTATTTACGCAAATTACACCTCCACAAACCCATCAACAAATTGTCGCGTCCTTGATATGCAGAATCAGTGATGTATTTCGTTCCAAAGGCGGAAAACAAGCTATTGAGCAAGTGGCCATAATGCTTTGGCTTATTAAATTATTTTACTGTAGTATTTTGAGACTCACATGAACAGCTCCAAAATCACAGTAAAATATCTATACCTACATCCATACTCTGCAAAGTATTGTGAAGTGAATGTCAGAGTACCAACTATTAAGGCTTATTCTCATACTGTTAAAGTACAGAGCGCAGGAAGAACGACTGTTTAAATGCCTCTGTGTGTGTTGTAATCTTGTCCTCGTAATCTCTACGAGAGCGATACACAGGAAGTTGTTGTATGTTCCTAGATTCCTGCTCATTTAATGCTGGGACCTGAAACGTTGTAAGTAAGCTGTCTCGGGATAGTCTGCGTCTGTCTTCAAAAATGGTTCAAATGGCTCAGAGCACTATGGGACTTAACAGCTGTGGTCATCAGTCCCCTAGAACTTAGAACTACTTAAACCTAACTAACCTAAGGACATCACACACATCCATGCCCGAGGCAGGATTCGAACCTGCGACCGTAGCAGTCCCGCGGTTCCGGACTGAGCGCCTAGAACCGCTAGACCACCGCGGCCGGCTCGTCTGTCTTCAAATGTCTGTCAATTCAGTTACTTCACCATCTCCATCCCACTTTTCCATGGGTCAAACAAACATGTGTCCATTCAAGCTGCCCTTCTCCATAAACACTATTTGATCAAAAGTATTGGGACACCCCCAAAAACGTACGTTCTTCATATTAGGTGCATTGTGCTGCCACCTACTGCCAGGTACTCCATATCAGCGACCTCAGTAGTCATTAGACATCGTGAGAGAGCAGAATGGGGCGCTCCGCGGAACTCACGGACTTCGAACGTGGTCAGGTGATTGGGTGTCACTTGTGTCATACGTCTGTACGCGAGATTTCCAAACTCCTAAATACTGTTTCTTATGTGATAGTGAAGTGCAAACGTGAAGGGACACGTACAGCACAAAAGCGCACAGGCCGACCTCGTCTCTTGACTGACAGAGACCGCCGACAGTTGAAGAGGGTTGTAATGTGTATTAGGCAGACATATATCCAGACCATCACACAGGAATTTCAAACTGCATCAGCATCCACTGCAAGTACTATGACAGTTAGGCGGGGGGTGATGAAACTTGGATTTCATGGTCGAACGGCTGTTCATAGGCCAACCATCACGCCGATAAATGCAAAACGACGCCTCGCTTGGTGTAAGGAGCGTAAACATTGGACGATTGAACAATGGAAAAAACGTTGTGAGGAGTGAAGAATTGCAGTATACAATGTGCCGATCCGATGGCAGGGTGTGGGTATGGCGAATGCCCGATAAACGTCATCTGCCAGCTTGTGTAGTGCCAACAGTAAAATTCGGAGGCAGTGGTGTTACGGTGTGGTCGTGTTTTTCGTGGAGAGGGCTTGCACCACTTGTTGTTTAGCTTGGCACTATCACAGCACAGACCTACATTGATGTTTTAAGCACCTTCTTGCTTCCCACTGTTGAAGAGCCATTCGGGGATGGGATTGCATCTTTCAGCACTTTCGAGGATCTATTCATAATGCACGGCCTGTGGTGGAGTGGTAACACGACGGTAACATCCCTGTAATGGACTGGCCTGCACAGAGTCCTGACCTGAATCTTATAGAACACTTGTTTTGGAACGCCGACTTCGTGTCAGGCCCCACTGACCGACATCGATAACCCTCCTCAGTGCAGCACTCCGTGAAGAATGGGCTTCCATTCCCCAAGAAACCTTCCAGAACCTGATTGAGCGTATGGCTGAGAGATTGGAAGCTGTCATCAACGCTAAGAGTGTGCCAACACCATATTGAATTCCAGTATTACGGATGGAGGGCGCCACAAACTTGTAAGTCATTTTCAGCCAGGTGTCCGGATACTTTTGATCACATTGTGTATGTTCAAGTCCCCTATTAGTCTTACATAGTGTGCGTGCCACATACTTGAGCAATATTCTGGGGTGGGGAGCAAGACAGATTGGTAAAAAAATTCGTTTGTGGACTGATTGTATTTTCTTACTGTTATTGTAGTGAACCGAATTCCCCCACCTAAGACTGACCCAATGTGATTGTTCCAATTCATATCCCTAGAAAGTGTTACACGCAGTTATTTGTATGAGTTCACAAATTCCATCTGTGATTCGTTTATACTGTAGTCGTTGGATACTTTTTTTTCGTTTTGTGCAGTGTACAATTTTACATTTCTGAACTGTTGTGCAGGAGAATAATTTCATTGTACATGTTTAAGTTTTTTAAAACTTTCTACCAGGTGAGCTCAGAACACAGAAGGTTAGCTACATAACAATACAATGTGGGGTAACATTAAGTAACTTCACTACTTGAGCGCAACTGCAATACGAAATGTAGGTATAAAGAACTGAGCTCGGCGACCCAGAATCATTACTGAATTTTTACCACAGCGAGACATGGACTGCTGACGCGTCTAATAAATGAGGGCATATGCGCTCGTACACGCAGAGCCACCATGTCATAGGCGCCGTCTCGGCTCTTTGAATAACAAGCCTTTTGGAGCTCAAAAACACATTCAGTCATGCTGCCTTTCTGTCCGTGTCATTAGAGCTAGAGAGGAGGACAAACTACTGAGTTTCAGTGAAAAGACTACAAGCTGATCAATGGTGACAAGACTACAGGCTGCTTGCTGACTTCAACACCGAGATGCAGCCAACCTAAAGCATAAAACAGTCGTCGTCTGACATTGCTGCCTTCTAGGCTAGTGTAGATGAGACTGGTGTGCAGCCAACCCTCCTACACTACGGGCCATCGAAGATAATCTGCAAGCTGTCATCGTTTACCTGGCGTGTATCATCCTTGCAGCTTTCTGACCGACTCTTGAGCACCTGCTGTAGATTTGGTCGATTCATGCCTCCAGGCATGAAATGACAACTCACTAACACTCTGAAATAGGCACTCAGTTCAGATCGCGAACCTAGATCTCCAGGTCGCAAAAGAACATTTAAAACAAGTTGCCTATCTCTGCACCACTTGGAAGTCTTATCAAGATCCGATTGAATATTTGTAAGACTGTACTTACTTACAGATATCTGCATCATTTGCGAAAAGTCTGAGGTTGCTATTCATATTGCCTGCACGGTCAATCACATTAAGAACATGTATGGCAAGGGTTTCAGCACAATTTCCCGCGGCACACATGAAGCTACTTCTACATCCAAGATAATGCGCTGACTTCAGAGTGGAATGCGCATTGCTGTATCGAAAATGAGGTTATGGAGAAGGTCTGTAGTGAGAGTTGTAGCTTTTGAGCAGAAGCCACAGTCGTATCTGCATCTTTATGGTTCAGTCACGTTTGTGAGACTACCGCCAGCCGGTGTGGCCGAGCGGTTCTAGGCGCTTCAGTCTGGAACCGCGTGAGCGCTACGGTTGCAGGTTCGAATCCTGCCTCGGGCATGGATGTCTGTGATGTACTTGGGTTAGTTAAGTTTAAGTAGTTCTAAGTTCCAGGGGACTGATGACCTCAGCTGTTAAGTCCCATAGTGTTCAGAGCCATTTATGAGACCCCCGCTTATGCTCGAAATCAACTCGCAGTAACCACTCACAGACGGCAGGTGGTAGCACTAGCAGTGAAGGTCATACATGATGATTCATCTGCCCCTACCGCTGTTTTTTAATGTACCCTACAATGCTATAGCTGGCCTTCATAAACCACGCGCCAGATTGTCATATCCTCTTGCTCGCTATGTGCAAATTATTAGTCTTACAGAAAAAAATGAACACGACCTTTTCGTTGGAAATTTAATGTAGTAAAATTTTGTACTGTGATACGTTTTCGCTGAAGACCACGGTTTTCGAGTTATTCAAGAAAAACGTACAAAAGTGATCTTCAAACGCACCTCCACCTCACACTCATCCCTCGCCAGTCAGGATTGGTTGTTTATTGTTTACGGTGGAATGTCGGGAACAGTTCGTGTGGTCGCAAATATTCGTACAGTGGTAGGAGGGAATGTCATGAAAAGCATACTAGAAATCCTGACCGGTGGGGGGTGAGTGTGGGAGTAGGGGTGCGTTTGAAGATGACTTTTGAAAGTTTTTCATAAATAATTCTGAAACTACGGACTCTAGCGAAAACGTATCCCAGTACAGAATTTAACTACATTACATTTACTACAAAAAGGTCCTGTTCATCTTTTCCGTAGGACTAATAGTTCGTGCTAGCGAGCGAGAGAATATGAAAATCTCGAACATTATTTATGAAGGCTAGCTATAACATTTCGGGCTGCATCATAAAATGACAGCGGTAGGGACAGCTGAAGCACCATGTATAGAGCGTGTTTGGAGGACGTGGAAAACTGTGCAGTCGTTGTAATAACGTGCAAACGGAGCGATTTATCTGACGTCCGAAAGACCATGACCATTGGCTTTCGGGTCAATGGTGGAAACATTTCCGAAATGGCTAAGTCTGTAAACTGTTCACATGCTGCCGTGGTTAAGTATACCATAAGTGGCAAAAGGGTGCTGTCCAGAACCGGCGCTGAGGAAACTGTGGTGCACGATTGTCCATAGATGGCAGAGGTTAACGACGGCTGTGGAGATGTGCACGGGCGAATGGATGTACGACTGTTGAGCAACTGCTCGTGTAGACGGACCAATGGGCTACCAGCAGTGTGTCTTCAACGAACCGCTGTACCTTGGGAAGCCAGTAGAGGATGTTTGGTGACTGCGACTCCGCCTCAGAGATTCACTCGATGACAGACTGGAAATCACTGGGTGCGACAGACTGGCCCTTCAGTCGGCGGCGGCAATCTAAATTCTAGCGGCCGAGAGGGTGTTGGCGGCATGTTTCCTGTGAGTCTGTCGTTGGCCTTTATCGATCTTACTTGCAATCTCATTGCCGCCTGGTGTGCTGGCGCCAGCTTACGCCAGCACATTCCTCCCCCGCAAATTACCACACCGTTGTCGTGTAGTGAGGCTGTGAATGACAACGGAGAGGGAGGCAGGATGCTGGATGTAGAGATGGTCTGGAAGCCGTGACTGTGGAGGATGGCGTACTCCCAACCATACCCTGCCATCTGGCTTGCAAGGCAACAGGAACAGCCTCTGGAAAACTGCTGCCAGACCACACGTCCAGGGCTGAGGGCGTGTGCTGGGGCGATAACGGCGACGGGGATGGTGATGGCGGGTCAAGGTCCTTGGGGTCGGCGAGCGGGGACGCCAGGCGCGAGAGCGCATCGTCCATCTGTTCCTCCTGGGGCGCCCTGATGGCACCAGTGGGCGGCTGCGATGGCCACGCGGTCCCGTTAAGCCGTGAATCTGGTGAAAGAAAAGCAGCAGAATCACGGTGCAAATAACACGCGCGAATTTGGTTCTGGTGACGGCGCTGCAAACCATCGGGACCTGCAATTAAGTACATATAAGAGCCAGTGCGTTTCTGGATCATGCCTCTTTCCCAGCGCCCACGGTTGCTATAAACTCTGAAAAGTACAAGATCGCGCGGCGCAGAGCGATACTTGCGGATCATTGGCGGCGTCAGATGCTGCGGTAGCGGAACAAGTGTAGCAGCGTCTGATGGCGGCGGCCATGCAGAAGTTCCGCCTGTGATAGTCCGTCTCGTGGGTGGGAGCGGTAGGAGGCGAGAAAGAGTTGCAGCACCTGTTCCCGTGTGTGGGTGGTGTGAAGCTTGGCCTTCTGTTGCCTGAAAGTGCGGACGAAGCGCTCTGCTTCTCCATTGGCCTGCATGTGAAACGGAGCACTTGTTAGGTGACGAAAGCCATTGCATCCACAAAACTGTTCAGAGTCATATGAAGTGAATTGTGGTCCGTTGACCGACATAGGAACTTCTGGCACACCTTCAATGCAAAATATTGAAGACAATGCTTGAATGGTGCTACGTGACGTGGTAGAGCTTATAGGCACTGCAGATGGAAACTTGCTAAAAGAGTCTACCACTATGAGCAAAATGTTCAAATGTGTGTGTATTCCTAAGGGAGCAAACTGCTAAGGTCATCGGTCCCTAGACTTACACACTACATAAACTAACTTTAACTTATGCTAAGAACCACACACCCATGCCCTAGGGAGGACTCGAACCTCCGGCGGGTGTGGCACACTATGAGCCAACGAGTGTTCCAAATATGTCCTGCAAAGTCAATGTGGGCTCCTTGTCATGGCGATTGAGTCTTAGGCCAACCTGAGAAAGTTTGTTGCGGAGCGGATTGGTTCTCCGCCATACGCGCCAATGTGATGTCATCTGTTCATTGCGGGCGTCCGTGCCCTGCCAAATACAGTGTCGGAGCGCTAACTGTTTAGTGCGAATAATTCCCTAACGTTCCTGGTGAAGCAATCTCAACACATCATTTTGCAACACCCTGGGAATATGTACACGAGATTGGCTTCAAATGGCTTTGAGCACTATAGGGCTTAACGTCTGAGGTCATCAGTCCCCTAGACTTAGAACTACTTAAACCTAACTAACCTAAGGACATCACACACACATCCATGCCCGAAGCAGTATTCGAACCTGCGACTGTAGCAGTCGCACGGTTCCGGACTGAAGTGTTAGAACCGCTCGGTCACCGCGACCGGCCACAGTGGATTGTCCGTTGTGATTTTGAACTGGAATCACACCTTGTTGAACTGAAAGGCTATGCCGACGTGCAAAATGTCGGCACACAGCTGAGTTTTGGATATTATTCAATGAACGACGCCAAGACGTGAAAATATAATGCAACAAAATTTTGAGATCTGAGACTGCTTCCGTGGCCTGCGCAATTTTTCGGTAGTGCAAGGGAAAAGATTCCAACAATTCAGAGTCCTGCGCATCGATTTGGCAACAAGACGTGGCAGATGCATCAAAATCAGAGTCTGAGCCAATCGGAAGGAGAGATAGCGCGTCTACATTGCCATGCTTTGCTGTAGGTCTGCACACAATTTCATAGTGATACTGCAAAAGCAACAAAACCTATCGTTGCAATTTTTGAGCAGTGCGTGTAGGAACACGCTTTGACTGATGAAACAAGGATTGCAACGGTTTGTGATCTGTCGCTAAATAAAACTTGTGACCATACAAATAGTGATGGAATTTTGTCACACCATACTGAGTTTGAGTAAGTAACTTGAGGCAAATGCAATAGGTCTATCTTGTGCACCAATCCTGTGCGAAAGTACAGTGCCGATTCCCTAGGAAGAAGCGTCGACTTGCAAAACTACTGGCTTGGCAGGGTCAAAATGTACTAACCATCTGTCGCTGAGCAAAGCATTTTTGATTTTCTGAAAGGTATCTTGACAGTAGTTAATCCACACAAAAGGTACGTTTTTCCGACGCAAGCGATGCAATGGGGCAGCGATCTGAGCGGCATTCGGTATGAACTGAATGTAGTACGTCATCTTGCTTAGTAGTGACTGCAGTTCAGACACATCACGAGGAACAGGCATGTCACGGATTGCAAGCAAATGTGACTGGAGGGAGTGCACACCCTGACAGTTTATCACATGACCTAAATACTGCAGTTCAGTTTGAAAAAAAGTCACACTTTTCGAGACGACACTTGAGTCCTGCTTCTGACAACACTCGAGAAAGAGAACGCAAATTGGCAATGTGTTCCTCTGGTGTACGACCGTAGACGACAATATCGCCAAGGTATTTGAACAAAATGGCTATTTTTCAATCAGCTGTTCCAAGTAACGTTGAAAAATAGCGGGTGCGGAAGCATTACCGAAGGGCAAACGCAAATATTTGAACAGTCCTAAGTGTGTATTTACAACAAACACTTTCTGTGATTCTTCATGCAATGGAATTTGCAAGTAGGCGTCACGCAAGTCTATCTTAGAAAAGTAACACCCTGTACCAAGCCCATCCATGAGTTCCTCAGGGCGAAGTAACAGATAAGTGTTAACTACTGCCTGTGGGTTAACTGTAGATTAGAAGTCAACAAAAATGCGAATGCGACCAGACGGCTTAGGCAACAAAACAAGAGGACTTTTCCATTGGCTAACTTCAATGGGAGAAATTACAACATTTTCTTCCAGTTCATTCAATTCGCTGGCTACTTTCTCTCTTAAAGCAATTGGAACGGGGCGGGTCCGAATAAACTTAGGCTGCGCATTGTCTTGCAATGTAACGTACGTTACAAAGTTATTAGCTTCTCCCATTCCTTCTGAAAATAGTGCAGGAAATTCTTTACACAAGCTAGTGGCACTCTATTTTGGATCACAAGCCGATATGGAAAGTACATTGTCGTGGAAGCGAAGGCCAAACGAATCAAAGGCATCTAAACCCAAAATGTTCTCACTGTCTCTTGATTTCAGCACAGTAAAATTCATTGTCCTAGTGTGAGATCTGTAAGTGGCAGGCAAACTACACTGTCCAAGCACTGGAATTTCCTGTCTGTTGTAAGCAGTGAGGTGCCTGCTAGATTTAGAAAGGCGTTATGTGCCTAACTGTTCGTACATGGCACGATTAAGCAAAGTTACTGAGGCACCTGTGTCTAACTGAAAGCTAACACGACGGCCAGCAATTCGTAACGAGACAAATAGTTTGTTAGAACGTCGTTGCACAACACTAGGGCGAGAAGGAGGCTCAACCTTAATGTTACTTTTGTCATAAACTGTTGTAGGTTTAGAAAACGCAACGTTTACTGCATGTACACGAGCCTCTTTTCTATGGGAGCGGGCAAAACTGGCGGTTTTGGTCCGTTGCTAACAGACTTCTTGGACATGGCCTTTTTTTCCGCACATGTAACACATTGCGTTACGTGCTGGGAGGTCCTGTCTTTTATGGCGAGCAAAACATCTAGGGGAAGACTTCAGTAAGTTCACCGGGCAGTTTACGTATCTACGTGGCTGTCAGCGCGGCTATGTACTCGCTCCTTGTTGTGGCTGCTCGGGGCGGTCGCGGGCAATGGACGACTCGACCCGACAAATCGGGGCCTGGTCAAAATTATCGGCCGCTATGGCATCCGAACCATATTGCTCTAAGATTTGCAACACTTGAGGAACTGATGGATAAGAGTCGTTTAAGGTTTGTTCCCCTATTCTGCTATCTGGGACAATGAATGTTATACCAGCTCTAATCATTAAGTCGCTGTAAAAGTTACCACACCTACACTTAAATTTACAATTCCTAGTCATGCCTGTGAATTCTGTATACCATTGACGATATGTCTGTTCCGGCTTTTTCTGCAAACGAAAGAACTGATATCTGGCTGCAGCTACTTGGACTTGCTGGTCATGGTACTGAGTTAATGCAGCGATTACTTGGTCAGAGCCGGCCGCTGTGACAGAGAGGTTCTAGGCGATTCAGTCCTGAACCGCGCTGCTGCTACGGTCGCAGGTTCGAATCCTACCTCGGGCATGGATGTGTGTGATGTCCTTAGAATAGTTAGGTTTAAGTAGTTCTAAGTTCTAGGGGACTGATGACCTCAGATGTCTAGTCTCATAGTGCTTAGAGCCATTTGAACCATTTGAACTTGGTCATAGCTGAGTTCGTCAGGAGAGGTGTAAACCAGAACACTGGGGAGGGGGGGGGGGGGGTTGTTTGGGGAAGACCAGACAGCGAGGTCATCGGTCTCATCGGATTAGGGAAGGACGGGGAAGGAAGTCGGCCGTGCCCTTTCAAAGGACCCATCCCGGCATTTGCCTGGAGCGATTTAGGTTCAAATGGTTCAAATGGCTCTGAGCACTATGGGACTCAACTGCTGAGGTCATTAGTCCCCTAGAACTTAGAACTAGTTAAACCTAACTAACCTAAGAACATCACAAACATCCATGCCCGAGGCAGGATTCGAACCTGCGACCGTTGTGGTCTTGCTGTTCCAGACTGCAGCGCCTTTAACCGCACTGCCACTTCGGGCGATTTAGGGAAATCACGGAAAACCTAAATCAGGATGGCCGGACGCGGGATTGAACCGTCGTCCTCCCGAACACTGGGGACCCCGCAATGAAAGAAAGTATTGTAGCTTCACAGTACCTTGAACTCGGTGAATTTCACAATGAGCTTGGAACTGTGTCGTTAAATTGCCGGAACATTTGTGTGTTGTTCGGCGGCACTTGTTGGGCCTGTCCGACGGTCGGATGTTGTGCGGCCGACGCTGCTTGTGCAGCCAGAAGTTGTTGTACCGTCGTCAGCAAGGCAAAAAATTGTTTTAAGAGATCATTCGTGCAGGAGGATCGTACAAAAATACCGTCGTTTGATCATGTCACAGACTCACATATGAAGTCCATAATAATAGGCATCCCTGGTGTGGAGAAGCAACTGAATGGATGAAAACAAATATGTCGCCAGATCCGGATAGAAACCTGGATCGGTCTTACAAAGTATACTGTACAGCAATGGCCCCTTACTTACCTAGCATTTATCGCGAATCTCCCAGCCCAAGTCCCGAACGACTGTATATAAGAACGGTGAAACAACGGTCCCACAAAATAACAGACAAATATCTTTAACATCGGTTTGCTGAAGAACTCTCGAATATATTCTCAGATCGAATACAATACATTTCGTTGAGATGAGAAAGTTTCTGTCCATAAATCAGCATTGTTTTATAAAGCATGGCCGTGGCCGGTGCGAAACTCAGCTTGCCCGTTTCTCACATCATAAGCTATGAAACTTGGATGAAGGGCAACAGGCAGATTCCATAGTCTTAGATTTCCGAAAAGCGTGACACGGTGCTCACTGAAGAATCTTAACGAGGGTACGAGCATACAGAACAGATTCCCAGATATGTGAGTGGCTCGAAGACTTCTTAAACGACAGAAGCCAGTTCGTTGTTTCGACGGCGAGTGTTCCATCAGAGACAAGGGTATCCTTAGTAGTGCCCCTGGAAAGTGTGATAGGACCACTGTTACTCTCCATATTCACAAATGATCTGACAAATAAGGTGAGCAGCAATCTTGGATTGTTTGCTTTTGATGCTGCTGTGTACGGGAAGGTGTCATCGTTGAATAGGAGGATAAAAGATAACTTAGATATTAATTTATAGTTGGTGTGATGAACGGTAGCTAGGTCTAAATATAGAAAAATGTAGGTTAATGCAGATGAGTAGGTGAAATAATCCTGTAATGATCGAATACAAAATTAGTAGTGTGCTGTTTGAGACAATCACGTCGATTAAACATCTGGGGATAACTAAGAAAATGGATATGAAATAGTACAAGCATTGAGGGACTGCAGTAGTGAAGGCGAATGGTCGACTCCAGTTTGTTGGGAGAATTTAAGGAAAGTGTGATTCACTGTAAAGGAGAACACTTTTGAACACTAGCGCGACCCATTCTTGAGCATGCTGAAGTGTTTGGGATCCTCACTGGAAGACATAGAGGTAATTCAGAGTTGGGCTCCTAGATTTATTAGCGACAGGCTCGATCAACATCCAAGAATTATGGAGATGCTTTGGGAACTCAAATGAGAATCCTTGGAGGGAAGGTGACGTTCTTTTCGAGGAACGCTGCTGAGAAGATTTGGAGAACCGGCATTCGAAGCCGTCTGCAGAACGATTCTACCACCGCCAATGCACATTTCGCCAAAGACCACAAAGATAGGAGTAATGAGGGCTCGTATGTAATATATGTAGCCAGTCAGTTTTTCTTCACTCTATTTCTAAGTGGAACCGGAAAAACATGAATATTAGTGGTACAAAGTAACCTACGCCACACACTTCTCGATGACGTGCGAAGTATGTATGCAGATGTAGATGTAGATGCAGATGTGACTCATTCATGAGACCATATCCGAGGGCAGCTAGGTGTCTTCTCAAGAGTTTCCGATAGTTTGAAAAGAAGATTTCAAGGATGTGCAAATGGGAACCATATCGAGTACTATTTGTAATGTTAATAGACAGATCGATATCATAGGTCAGAATGGTCCATGTCTCAACAGGTACTTTATTAACGGCAATGTAAAGGGTAATTAAAAAGTGCATGAAATATTAAAGAAAAACGGTACAGTTTACACGACCAAGAACAAAGCAAAGAAATGATACATTATATGAAAGACAAAGTATAATTTTTTTTTACAATGTTTATAAATGTTCTGTGTGTCTACACTTCGTTACATGGTACACATCTAATCGGCAGCCTAGTTCTGCTCATACCCGTCTTGGCATATTAGGAATGACGGTAAGAACAATTAGAAATTTGTAGTAAGTTCCTATGTGACCAAACTGTTGAGGTCATCGGTCCTTAGGCTTACACACTACTTAATCTAACTTAAACTAACTTACGCTAGGGACAACACACACGCTCATGCCCGAGGGAGGACTCGAATCTCCGATCCGCAGCTCGTGGTCTCGCGGCCACGTTCTCGCTTCCCGAGCACAGGGTCCTGGGTTCGATTCCCGGTGGGGTCAGGGATTTTCACGTGCCTCGAGATGACTGGGTGTTTGTGTTGTCCTCATCATTTCATCATCATTCATGCAAGTGGCGAGATTGGACTCAGCAAAAGTTGGGAATTTGTACGGGTTCTGATAACCGCGCAGTTGAGCGCCCCACAATCCAAGCATCATCATCATCATCATCATCATCGAACCTCCGACGGGGGGGAGCTGCGCGGACCGTGGCAACGGGCCCAGACCGCGCGGCTACCCGCGCGGCTACGGTATAGTCTGTCGGTAAACAGAAGAGCGAGCGAGCGAGTCCCCACTCTGCCAAGTCAGCTACGTCACAACGCTCTTCTACAGGCTGTTTCACAAAGTAGTACCTCCCCTGCCGCGGCGCGCGCTTTAAATCTGTGGCGACGTCGTGAACAGATACGTCTCGGCTGCGTTCATTTTTAGACAAATGTATTAAGACCATAAGGAATACAAAAAACAATATTATAGAGTAAATAATATTAAGATAAGAATGGAAGTCAGGATTATACTACAAACATATAACCGAATGCCTGTTCATGTGAATGTATTGTATGTTCCTCTATTGCTATTCGCAGAAAGAACCTCATATAATGTAATCAATCTGTAGAATTTGAGGCTTGTTCTTACTTTGTGTTTCTACTAAAAGGTAGAAGTTTTCTTTGAAGGACTGCATCGAAACTTAACAATTTTTGCAACACGAAGAGTGTTTAAAAAGTAAGCAGAAATTTATAATTTTGTGTGTTGTAATTAGTCCGATTTACACTACTTTTTGTCACTGTCTTCGTAAACATGTCTCAAAAGTACGTGTACAATGATATGCATATTGGGTATTTACTCTGTTGTCAGCTGTCAAAAAGGTTACATGTGTTTTGGTAGCATCAACGATTATTTGTTCTGTATAAAAATAAATTAGAGAATCTGTATTAAATTTTGTTATAGGAATGTAATGAAGTGTATGAAATTTTTAGACATGTTAAATATTGCTTTTGGTGAGCCTGTTGTAAGTGAACCAAGGGCGTACAAGTGGTATAAACATTTCAAAGCAAGCCTTAAAGGACAGCGGTTTTACAAGCATGGATGAGATTAAAAATGCACAGTTAAGAGACCTATAAACTACCCCGAAGAAACAGTTCGTAAAGAATTTCGGAAATTGGAAAAAGCAATGGCACAAGTGTATATAGTATGTAATGGGGAATAACATTGCTGTAGATCAACAAATAAACTTCTTACCAAAAAATAAAAATTGATACGCGAAAGCATCTCGTATGTCAAGCTTTTTGCTTAGACGTCCAGAAGCCACCGTACATGTTTCGAAGAGAATTTCAGCAGTGTTTAGAATAGCTACTGCGCACAAATTTCAAACAATATGTCTCAGAATCAGGTGAAGAGTGACCGAGATAGAGATTTAGTGTTCCATAAGCATAAAAGGTTTTACGTGATTTAGAAACTGTCTATAGCGATCGGTTTCCTCCCAAGATTATTAGTTTTCCTTCGTGGCAATTCTACTAAAATGGTTCAAATGGCTCTGAGCACTATGGGACTCAACTGCTGTGGTCATCAGTCCCCTAGAACTTAGAACTACTTTAACTAACCTAAAGACATCACAGACACCCATGCCCGAGGCAGGATTCGAACCTGCGACCGTAGCAGCAGCGCGGCTCCGGACTGAAGCGCCTAGAACCGCACGGCCACCATGACCGGCAATTCCACTAAACCATGCGGCTTATTTTCGCGTTCCTTCATTATGCGTCCTATTGGACGTTTGCATAAATTGCAGCCCTTTGATTGGGACTGGTAATATTAGCCAACAGTTCATTTTGGGTCGCCTCTTTAATACACGATGTAATAACATTAGACACGATCGAACGCTCGTTACTCCGCAAATACCTCCTCTTCTTCGTATACTGCACATTTTCTTTCAATGCTAGACGATTATCCATCACTTCCGAAAATCGAAGTATATCAGTACGTATACAAAGTTAACTGAGTGACACTGGCAACTAAGATCCCATGAACAGAAACGACGTATATCACTGCACGCCGATCTACACATTTACACAGGTACCGGGAAATAGATATTGGGTGCCCCTGTAGGCCGGTGGCAGCGTTCTTCCCCCACCAAAAGCGCTGCCCGCTCTTGAGTTTACAGACAGCTGCAGCACTGCGGTGTCACAACTCATCGAGGTAATGTGGTAAATTGGGAACGTAAACACTTTCCTTGATGTGGCCCCACAAGAAAAAATCGCAGGGTGTCAAGTGCATTGACCGTAGTGGGCACTCGAGCAGCACAGGTCAGTGGCCACTACACGGCGTATCCAGCGACACTGGCAACATCTTATTCAGGTAATCTCGTAGACACGTGAGGGAATGTGGAGGGGCGCCTTCTTGTTGAAAGATGGAATCCCTGCTATCACTTTCAGGTTCTACATCTACATCTACATTTATACTCCGCAAGCTACCCAAAGGTGTGTGGCGGAGGGCACTTAACGTGCCACTGTCATTACCTCCCTTTCCTGTTCCACTCGCGTATGGTTCGCGGGAAGAACGACTGCCGGATAGCCTCCGTGTGCGCTCCAATCTCTCTAATTTTACATTCCTCATCTCCTCGGGAGGTATAAGTAGGGGGAAGCAATACATTCGATACCTCATCCAGAAACGCACCCTCTCGAAACCTGGACAGCAAGCTACACCGCGATGCAGAGCGTCTCTCTTGAAGAGTCCGCCACTTGAGTTTGCTAAACATCTCCGAAACGCTATCACGCTTACCAAATAAGCCTGTGACGAAATGCACTGCTCTTCTTTGGATCTTCTCTATCTTCTCTGTCAACCAGACCTGGTACGGATTCCACACTGATGAGCAATACTCAAGTATAGGTCGAACGAGTGTTTTGAAAGCCATCTCCTTTGTTGATGAACTACATTTTCTAAGGACTCTCCCAATGAATCTCAGCCTGGCACCCGCATTACCAATAATTAGTTTTATATTATCATTTCCCTTCAAATCGTTCCGTACGCATACTCCCAGATATGTTACAGAAGTAACTGCTACCAGTGTTTGTTCCGCTATCATATAATCATACAATAAAGGATCCTTCTTTCTATGTATTCGCAATACATTACATTTGTCTGTGTTAAGGGTCAGTTGCCACTCCCTGCACCAAGTGTCTATCCGCTGCAGATCTTCCTGCATTTCGCTGCAATTTTCTAATTTTGCAACTTCTCTGTATACTACAGCATCATTCGCGAAAAGCCGCATGGAACTTCCGACACTATCTACTAGGTCATTTATATATATTGTGAAAAGTAATGGTCCCATAAAACTCCCCTGTGGTACGCCAGAGGTTACTTTAACGTCTGTAGACGTCTCTCCATTGAGAACAACATGCTGTGGTCTGTTTGCTAAAAACTCTTCAATCCAGCTACACAGCTGGTCTGATATTCCGTAGGCTCTTACTTTGTTTATCAGGCGACAGTGCGGAACTGTATCGAACGCCTTCCGGAAGTCAAGGAAAACGGCATCTACCTGGGAGCCTGTATCTCATATTTTCTGGGTCTCATGAACAAATAAAGCGAGTTGAGTCTCACACGATCGCTGTTTCCGGAATCCATGTTGATTCCTACAGAGTAGATTCTGGGTTTCCAGAAATGACATGATACGCGAGCAAAAAACATGTTCTAAAATTCTACAATAGATCGACGTCAGAGTTTTGCGCATCTTCTTGACGACCCTTCTTGAAAACTGGGACTTCCTGTGATCTTTTCCAATCATTTGAAACCTTCCGTTCCTCTAGAGACTTACGGTACACGGCTGTTAGAAAGGGGGCAAGTTCTTTCGCGTACTCTGTGTAGAATCGAATTGGTATCCCGTCAGGTCCAGTGGACTTTCCTCTGTTGAGTGATTTCAGTTGCTTTTCTATTCCTTGGACACTTATTTCGATGTTAGCCATTTTTTCGTTTGTGCGAGGATTTAGAGAAGGAACTGCAGTACGGTCTTCCTCTGTGAAACAGCTTTGGAAAAAAGTGTTTAGTATTTCAGCTTTACGCGTGTCATCCTCTGTTTCAATGCCATCATCATCCTAGAGTGTCTGGATGTGCTGTTTCGATCCACTTACTGATTTAACGTAAGACCAGAACTTCCTAGGATTTTCTGTCAAGTCGGTACATAGAATTTTACTTTCGAATTCACTGAACGCTTCACGCATAACCTTCCTTACGCTAACTTTGACATCGTTTAGCTTCTGTTGTCTGAGAGGTTTTGGATGCGGTTAAATTTGCAGTGAAGCTCTCTTTGCTTTCGCAGTAGTTTCCTAACTTTGTTGTTGAACCAGGGTGGGTTTTTCCCGTCCCTCACAGTTTTACTCGACACGTACCTGTCTAAAACGCATTTTACAATTGCCTTGAACTTTTTCCATAAACGCTCAACATTGTCAGTGTCGAAAGAGAAATTTTCTTTTTGATCTGTAGGGTAGTCTGAAATCTGCCTCCTATTACTCTTGCTAAACAGATAAACCTTCCTCCCTTTTTTAATATTCCTATTTACTTCCATATTCACTCAGTATAATGTCACTCGATGCTCTGTCCCTACCACCCGCATGAGTCACTATTGCAGCGTGTGGAGATACCACTGACAATTCTCTTAGCGAAGCAGACAGGTACATAGACCTGGTTGTTTGGCATTGTAAAGAGCATGCTAACTTTCACGGAATCCTTGCCATGTCGACAGTTAGATACTGATTCTCTGTCACTCACAGCGTGTGTTGTGTTGGTTGACCTTTCCCGAAAGATAAAATGTGGCTTCGTCACTGAAGATTAATTTGCTTTCAAACTCGTCGTTTTCAAGATGAACATGCATATCAATGCAGGACTGCAGGAAACTTCACTCTTAATTGCATCCTGGTTCTGAAGCAGCTCACTTTGGCGTGACTTCGCAACATTTGGTCACTCACACGGTCGACTGTTTGTTCTGACATATCTGGTCGGCCCAAACAATTTCTAGTACCACTTCACTATTTTGTTGTAAACCGGTTGTGTCTTGTGGAACTTCCCACTTAAATTTCTTTGCACACTCGCTGACAATTGGCAACAGGCAACTTTAGCACACAACGTTGTTAATCGCACCGAGCGAGGTGGTGTTAAGGTTATCGCACAGCAATCGCATTCGGGAGGAGGACGGTTAAAATTCCCGACCAGTCATCCAGATTAAGGTTTTTTCCGTGATTCCCCTAAATCAGTTATGGCAAGTGCCGGGATGGTTCCTTTGATAAAGCCACAGCCGATTTCTTTCGCCAATTTTTCCGAATCCGAACTTGTGCTCTGTCCCTATTTCCCCCGCCGCCGACGGGACGTTAAACTCTAATCTTATTTTTTTCCTTTTTGGTTTATCGCTGTTTTCAGCAACCACGGTCTGTGGCACCCCTGTCTGCGGGTTTCTATACTAGCTTGCAGACACCACGTTCAAGAACACTGAGAGTTGGACTTGTACGTACTGTTTCATTTTTTATGTTATGTTTAGCCATTTACCTACACTGATTTTTAAAAAAATTCGACCACTGTAAGAATATGGGGCTCTTTTTTTTATACTTACAGATCTTCCTCAAATCGACAGAGATGTACAGAAAGATGTAATTTTCATACCGTCGTACAAAGAGATGTGAAGTCCTCAAGAAGCGAAACTAAATTTTTAAAAATTGGTTGCTTGAAGTGCATAATGTTTTTCCTCTTTCCTGATCTAAACTGTACTCGTTCACGGTGGAACATAATCGGTCATACTCTTCAATGAACGTGAAATTAAGTACGGAAAGCTTTCTTCCTATTTTTGTATTGGAATAACCATGAATTAAGTATCTGAGAAAAGTATGGGTCGCATTGTCGAAACGTGGAAATGCGTTCACTCGATTGCTCGCATTCAAGAAGCAACCGGCATATCTCAGGTAACGATGAAACTGTTGTTAAGAAGATACCAAACGCACGGCGAAGATAATGTTCGCAATCGCTAAAAACATGAAGGCTGAAAGCAGCTACTAGGGACGTATATTAACAGCGTCGAGAGTACATTCATGTCAGTTACAGAAGGTTTGATAAACAAAGAAAATTTGACTACGTGAGATGCTAATATGGTGGCCCTAATGACACTGCACAAGCTACATGTTGCAGAAGCTACCAGCTGAGGCTGCAGTGGGCACTCAAACGCTATTGCGATCATGCACAATAGATAAGCGTGACATTTCGACCTGTTCGAGAGTCATAGCGGTGTACAGAGTATTCCGAACCTTTTTCAGACGTAAGAAGATCGTAAACACAGTACTTCGAGATAAGGAACCACTGGCTGGAGACGAACGTATGGGGTGATCCGAGGAAGTTCACTGAGCAAAATGTGGGTGAGGCACATTTTTATAAACTGCTTATGTATCCCTATCAATACTGGTGGCGCTCCTATGAGAAACGATACGCAATTGTCTGTCATCATGCACACAGCGAGTTTTGACTACGGGTATGTTTTTCCCAACAAATATTTGGAACCCCAGTAGAAACTGTCAAGCAACTTGTTCCTACGGTCCTAGCTGACTATCTCAATGTACAACGAGCGATAGGGATATTTGTCGGCTTACGTTCCATAACATGAGTGCATACCTCCGAGTCCTTCCTGCATGAATCTTTAACCAATTCTCCCACTACAGGTGTTGTCATCTTCCCCTAAACAGCTAAGGTGATGGTTCCAGACTTTTCTAATAGAGATATGGATGTTATTAGCTCTCCATAAATACTGTTTGTCATCACCGACCGAACAAAAACCTTCCTAGGCGGGCCACGATACCGACTCATAGCACTCTTTGTATATGTGAAGGCATTGGGAACAGAACACTATGTATGATTCCCGATTATGAGATTTAATGCCTTGTTTTCTTGCAAGATTAGTATGACCGGAAGCAGCACTACGAAAGATTCAGGTTTCTGCCTCGTTCGAACTTATCCACAAGCTGGTATGACATATTCCTATCATGTTTCCATTTTGCGTTATAAGATCTTGGTGCCGAAGTGACCATTTTATATGTTCAGCACTTCTAGTACGAGTGTGGAAATATTGTCTCCCATCGAACAGTTCTAGGCGCTTCAGTCTGGAACCGCGTGACCGCTACGGTCGCAGGTTCGAATCCTGCCTCGGGCATGTATGTGTCCTTAGGTTAGTTAGGTTTAAGTATGTCTAAGTTCTAGGGGACTGATGACCACAGATGTTAAGTCCCATAGTGCTCAGAGCCATTTGAACCATTTTTGAACCATCGAACATTTTAACGGGGATTAACATCGGAATATTTCAGAAGGATCATCATCAAAGGTGTTGACTGTGGTTACTCGGTCAGATTCTGCAGGCTCGTCGGGGTTTTAATACAAACAGTAGCGCATAGCGTGACGAAAGGAAGGAAGGGGGGGAAGGAGGCAGGGAAAAATCAATTAGGTGCGTAAGAGTTTCACGTCTCATCGATATCCAGATCATTAGGGGGAGAGCGCAGGATCTAATGATCTGAAACGCTAAGCCAATACTTTTTCTGCCATTGTCAGCCAAATAATTGCGAGAAAAACTTCTGCCAACTACAGAAATCGAACGGTTTACCTCGTGGTCGAGCAACATCGTGTTAGCGATCTCGGTTACGAATGGGGGTTGTTAACGAGAATGGTTATAAGTAAAATTGGTGTGCAAATAAATACGCTACATGCATGAGTATGTAAATTTACGACTGCGTATTAGGAAGATGGGACCCGTATCGCGTGCCTCTATTTCACGCTTAATTATCCATTCCGTATGCACAGGTTAGTAAGTGCCACGTTCCTCGTCCAGGGACAAGTGGCAGAGTGTTCGATGTGAGCGCAGCAGGGAGCTGGCGGTGAGGCGTGCGGTTCCAGGAAAACTGCCGGCTGCGTGAGGGCGTGGCTGGCTGCCGTGCTAATCCCCCGAGGCGCGTCGCCCACGTGAGCCGAGGCACGCAGCACACGGCCACAGGGGCCATGCACTCCCCGCTTCATGACCACCTCTCTGTCCCAGGAGGATTGCACAATATTCAGAGATATGACAGGAACGACCACGTGAAGCAGAAGAGTCCAGTAAACGTGGGCTCTGAAGTGCATGACTTACGAGCTATGAGCACTTGTTCATCTTCGTTACTGTGAAATACACCTCTTCTACTGAACAAGTGCTGATAATTCTTAAGGTATGCATTTTAGTTTCCACGGTTACTGTGTCTTTTTGCTTCGAATGATCGATCCTTTTATACCCCTGAATATGGGCTATTCATCTACCACTATTGAGTGTCGACGCCGCCGTCAGCCTACTGTTCTGAGTGACTAGGCATCGACGACAGATGTGTGTCCTTGTACTAGCTAAAGGAGATGTTACACGAGTGGTGACGCAATAATGGCTTTATGATCACCGATTCCCTGCTCCAGCTAACTGACAGGGGTAGGCTACGACGTTCGAATCACGGATTTACCTTAGAATTTGCATACGTTTAGTAGTCCACTAGGACGACTTAATCTGCAAGTAATGAGCCGTACTATGTAGGCAATTTTGAGAAAATCTAAAGAGAAGTTTCACATGTCACTGACGTACCAGTGTGTTGTGACCCTGACCACCATACGGCGGCGGTCATCTGGTTGGCGTTCAAACTCCGTAATCGGTGGATTGCTGAATCGAGTCCCACACATGTTCCTTTTTAATTTATAATTTTTTCAGTATCAGTACTGGTCATGTTATTTCGAACATATTACATTTGAAAGGTAATAAAGTGAAAAGTCACGTGTATTTGCTTGAACTTTTATTGAATTTCTAATGTTATTTGATTGCTTGGTAATTTTCACTGTCGCAACAAATATTATATTTATAATATCGACAAGTAAATGACCAAACGCATAAAGTTTTCCTGGAAATGTATGTCTGTGAAAATTTCCGAAATTCCTTATACCTGCAGTCGGGTAAGGTACCGAAAACTGCTTAGCACCTGGACGCTTGTATCTGCAGAGACAAATTTTAAGGACGAGGAACACGTCTTAAAATCCCAAGTCAAACATCGATAAATAAATGTGTAACTAACCTTATTCAATAATACAATGATTTACAGTATGCCGGAATATGGTGTTAATGTACGATTAATCGTCGGATGTGCTTGCGATATCACAAGTTGCAGTATTATATTTTTCATTCAGGCACGAAAAACATTAATTAAAACGGCATCTAATGCATCGAATGAACGCAATTTTCCCGCATGCACAAGAAATCTTTCTAGTTTCTAAGGAAAAACAAAACTCTTCGACAATTTGAAAAATTTTTCTCTCTTCCGATCATTTAGATGCAAACCACGTTTTCGTAAATATGAGCACCGAAATTTGGCGATGTACGATTGAATGTATTTTAATAGCATCTTCACAAGAAGCAATTTCTCGTTTGTTGTCAATGAAATATGAACGAGTCTGAAGGCTCTTGATTAAGTTTTTAACTTGTCTGTAGAAATAATAGTAGCATAATATTTGTTGTAATAATAAAAATTAGTAAACAACAAAATAACATTGAAAATTCAATAAAAGTTCATACAAATGCACGTGTTTTTTCATAATTTTACCTTTCAAATGTAATATGTGCGAAATAATGTGACTAGTGTTGAAAAAATAAAAATTAAAAAATAAACATGAGTGATACTCGATCAACGACCCGCCGATTACGGACCTTGAACGCTAACCACATGACAGCCGCCATCTAGAGCTCAGTGTCGCAACGCACCGGTGTGTCAGTGACACGTAAAACTTCTCTTGCTATTTTCTCGAAAACACCTAAATAGTATAGCTTACTACTTGTACATTGCGTTGTCCTACTGGACTATTCAATGTGTACAAAGTCTGAAGTAATTCCGTGATCCGAACGTCGTGGCCTGTCCTTGCAAGTCGGGACGTTCGGGCTTCTTTGTAGCCAGGAGATCTAAGAAGTGTCATTCACGAGTCGATTCTCTGATAAGCTGCTCAAGACATTTTTTTTAGGTAAGGCATCTAGGTGAACATCACACGAATTAACTTTGATTACTATATTCTATCGGTCCGGTTCGTAAATTGAAATCTTCTCCTATTAGCAACGAAAACCACTATGCCCAAGATATTTATGTGCCGTTCTTAAAATTTACCATGAAATATTTCACCACTAATACTCCTGAGGCCGAGGGTCTATAGAAGGAACCGTATTATTTTTGAGCCATCGTTCACGCTTATCTTCACCCAAATTATTTAGCATTCGGGATCTGCACTAATCCTACAAGATGCAGTACTATTCCATACGGTTTCGGGTTTGCAGCCGAATGATGTTGACATCATGCCACGATATTTCGGCTGAAAACCATTCAACCTTTTCAAATGGTTCAAATGGCTCTGAGCACTATGGGACTTAACATCTGAGGTCATCATCCCCTAGAACTTAGAACTACTTAAACCGAACTAATCTAAGGACATCACACACATCCATGCCCGAGGCAGGATTCGAACCTGCGACCGTAGCGGTCGCTCGGTTCCACACTGAAGCGCCTAGAACCGCTCGGCCACACCGGCCTGCTTTAACCATTTTCAAGTGCGTTTACAGTGGAGATTGCTATTTACATATATCGTTAGTCATGGTCCGAATACGATTCCTTGAGGATGGCAAAAGGAACAGGGTGGCAGTGTAGTGCCGGGGAGTCGTGGTGCCAGTTTGTTGCAACCCACTGACCGTGTCGTGGAGGGCATCCACTTTGTAGTATGGCCGCCTCGCCTTGTCTTGAATGGTCATCTTTAGAGGGATCATGTTTGTCTCCTAGAGCAGGGTAACAGTACTCTTGAGTGGAGTGACAGGCACCTTATTCTGCACGCGCTGGAGGGTCTGCAACCTGGAGGCACTAATTGTTGCGCATGCAGCGGAGCCATAGCTGAGAGAAGGGTGGACAACCATACAGAATAGTCGGAGCTTGGTATGTAAGTTCACATCCCTGTACAGTGACTATGTCAGCTTCAGCCACTTTGGGGGATGTACTCCTCATGTCGGTGAAAGAGCAGTTTATTGTCCATCTGGAGGTTTAGATATTTTGTGTTTGCGTACTATGGGACCCGGGCACCTCCAATAGAGATGTTGTGGAGGAGAATAGGACGCCGTTTGGTGAAGTAGACAGCCATAGTTTTGGTGGCATTTATGGCAGTCTTGTTTGAATGACACCAGGTCACTGTTGCTTCCAGTTGCCTCTGGAGACGAGTTAATGAGCTGGTCAGAATTGTGGCCGGTAGTATAGAGCGCCGTATCGTCAGTGTATTGCTCCAGGTGGCTGTATGGGATGAGTGGCATATAATTAACATAAATGTTAAAGAGGGTGGGAGACAACACAGAGCCTTGAGTGGTACCCATCGACATGTGTCGTATGTTGGAGCGTTTTCCTCGCTGAGTAACCAGGAAGGTCTTGTTGGAGAGGAAATTGAAGTATCGGCAGAAGTGCCAACACTGTTTTGTTTGAGGAGACCGAAATGCACGCTATAAGCTCACGCAGGCTGGCGTGAGGTCTGAAACAGGATACGTAATGAATGCTATAAAGAAAAGTACGTAGCTTCTGGAATACTTAACTTTAATCCACACTTGTAGAACATCTCTCGTTACTGTACAGGCTTTATAACCACAATATCAATTGGCACTGGCGCCTTGCTAGGTCGTAGCAAAAGTAGCTGAAGGCTATGCTAACTATCGTCTCGGCAAATGAGAGAGCTATGTGTCAGTGAACCATTGCTCCCTAAGTCGGCTATACAACTGGGCTGAGTGCTAGTGCGTCTCTCCAGACCTGCCGTGTGGTGGCGCTCGGTCTGCAATTACTGACAGTGGCGACACGCGGGTCCGTCGTATACTAGCGGACCGCGGCCGATTTAAAAGCTACCACTTAGCAAGTGTGGTGTCTGGCTGTGACACCACAGAAATCATCCACGATCTTAATATAGATATCCGAGATAGTCGTCTGGTTCAGCATTTTGTGTGTCCTGCCAAATACTGGCACAAGCATTCTGCTTATCCAGGAAAACGATTGCTGTCGACATGATGGAGTTAAGTCCCTTGATGATTTGTTATATTATGCTGTGAACTTGTATTTCGGCTGTCAGGTCTGAAGTGAACTCGAACTGTTCTGTACGCATTGTCCTAGCTTCTGCCAGAGGCTGGGAAAAGCGGTGGAGGATCAACGACTCCATGACCTTCGCCGTGGTATTCAAGAGGTTGATGGGCCTATTGTTGGTAGGGATCATAGACTCCCTTGAGGACTTGGGGACTGCTATGAGTTTGGCCTGTTTCCACTGTGGAGAGAAAAGGCCAGTCGTGACACAGAGGTTCAGAATTCTGGTGAATAAAACCAGAGACTTCTGCAGAAGCCGATGGAGGTGTTTGTTTAAGTGTTTGTTCAAGATCCCATCCAATCTGGGAGCCGACTGCCCATAATCCCGCTGGAGAATCCTTTGAACGTCTGATACGGACGTAAGGTGAGAGTTAGTAAGAGGTAATCTGTTTCTGAAAGCAGCAACAGCTGTCAGAAAATCATTTTCAACCTGGAGTTCATCAGGCGTGACGTCCTGGACGAGCGGTTGATTATGGGCTTCCAGTACGTCGGTCAGAGTTTCCGCCATTCGGAGGCGTCATAAATTAAGCAATCTGCAGTGTGGATGGGGTGGTTGGTCCTCAGTGTGGAATGCCTGAGGGCTCGGACGACAGCCCATTCTGACTCACGTTGGAGGATAAGGGTGAACATCTTGTCTTTCCACTGTTCCGCTTTCCAATCGGCTGTTGTTGTTGTTGTGGTCTTCAGTCCTGAGACTGGTTTGATGCAGCTCTCCATGCTACTCTATCCTGTGCAAGCTTCTTCATCTCCCAGTATCTACTGCAACCTACATCCTTCTGAATCTGCTTAGTGTATTCATCTCTTGGTCTCCCTCTACGATTTTTACCCTCCACACTGCCCTCCAATGCTAAATTTGTGATCCCTTGATGCCTCAAAACATGTCCTACCAACCGATCCCTTCTTCTAGTCAAGTTGTGCCACAAACTTCTCTTCTCCCCAATCCTATTCAATACCTCCTCATTAGTTACGTGATCTACCCACCTTATCTTCAGCATTCTTCTGTAGCACAACATTTCGAAAGCTTCTATTCTCTTCTTGTCCAAACTAGTTATCGTCCATGTTTCACTTCCATACATGGCTACACTCCATACAAATACTTTCAGAAACGACTTTCTGACACTTAAATCTATACTCGATGTTAACAAATTCCTCTTCTTGAGAAACGCTTTCCTTGCCATTGCCAGTCTACATTTTATATCCTCTCTACTTCGACCATCATCGGTTATTTTACTCCCTAAATAGCAAAACTCCTTTGCTACTTTAAATGTCTCATTTCCTAATCTAATTCCCTCAGCATCACTCGACTTAATTTGACTACATTCCATTATCCTCGTTTTGCTTTTGTTGATGTTCATCTTATATCCTCCTTTCAAGACACTGTCCATTCCGTTCAACTGCTCTTACAAGTCCTTTGCTGTCTCTGACAGAATTACAATGTCATCGGCGAACCTCAAAGTTTTTACTTCTTCTCCATGGATTTTAATACCTACTCCGAATTTTTCTTTCGTTTCCTTTACTGCTTGCTCAATATACAGATTGAATAACATCGGGGAGAGGCTACAACCCTGTCTCACTCCCTTCCCAACCACTGCTTCCCTTTCATGCCCCTCGACTCTTATAATTGCCATCTGGTTTCTGTACAAACTGTAAATAGCCTTTCGCTCCCTGTATTTTACCCCTGCCACCTTCAGAATTTGAAAGAGAGTATTCCAGTTAACATTGTCAAAAGCTTTCTCTAAGTCTACAAATGCTAGAAACGTAGGTTTGCCTTTTCTTAATCTTTCTTCTAAGATAAGTCGTAAGGTCAGTATTGCCTCACGTGTTCCAACATTTCTACGGAATCCAAACTGATCTTCCCCGAGGTCGGCTTCTACCAGTTTTTCCATTCGTCTGTAAAGAATTCGCGTTAGTATTTTGCAGCTGTGACTTATTAAACTGATAGTTCGGTAATTTTCACATCTGTCAACACCTGCTTTCTTTGGGATTGGAATTATTATATTCTTCTTGAAGTATGAGGGTATTTCGCCTGTCTCATACATCGTGCTCACCAGATGGTAGAGTTTTGTCATGACTGGCTCTCCCGAGGCCATCAGTAGTTCAAATGGAATGTTGTCTACTCCCGGGGCCTTGTTTCGACTCAGGTCTTTCAGTGCTCTGTCAAACTCTTCACGCAGTATCTTATCTCCCATTTCGTCTTCATCTACATCCTCTTCCATTTCCATAATATTGTCCTCAAGTACATCGCCCTTGTATAAACCCTCTATATACTCCTTCCACCTTTCTGCCTTCCCTTCTTTGCTTAGAACTGGGTTTCCATCAAAGCTATTGATATTCATACAAGTGGTTCTCCTTTCTACAAAGGTATCTTTAATTTTCCTGTAGGCTGTATCTATCTTACCCCTAGTGAGATAAGCCTCTACATCGTTACATTTGTCCTCTAGCCATCCCTGCTTAGCCATTTTGCACTTCCTGTCGATATCATTTTTGAGACGTTTGTATTCCTTTTTGCCTGCTTCATTTACTGCATTTTTATATTTTCTCCTTTCATCAATTAAATTCAATATTTCTTCTGTTACCCAAGGATTTCTATTAGCCCTCGTCTTTTTACCTACTTGATCCTCTGCTGCCTTCACTACTTCATCCCTCAGAGCTACCCATTCTTCTTCTACTGTATTTCTTTCCCCCATTCCTGTCAATTGTTCCCTTATGCTCTCCCTGAAACTCTCTACAACCTCTGGTTCTTTCAGTTTATCCAGGTCCCATCTCCTTAAATTCCCACCTTTTTGCAGTTTCTTCAGTTTCAATCTGCAGTTCATAACCAATAGATTGTGGTCAGAATCCACATCTGCCCCAGGAAATGTCTTACAATTTAAAACCTGGTTCCTAAATCTCTGTCTTACCATTATATAATCTATCTGATACCTTTTAGTATCTCCAGGATTCTTCCAGGTATACAACCTTCTTTTATGATTCTTGAACCAAGTGTTGGCTAAGATTAAGTTATGCTCTGTGCAAAATTCTACAAGGCGGCTTCCTCTTTCATTCATTCCCCCCAATCCATATTCACCTACTATGTTTCCTTCTCTCCCTTTTCCTACTGACGAATTCCAGTCACCCATGACTATTAAATTTTCATCTCCCTTCACTACCTGAATAATTTCTTTTATCTCGTCATACATTTCATCTATTTCTTCATCATCTGCAGAGGTAGTTGGCATATAAACTTGTACTACTGTAGTAGGCATCGGCTTTGTGTCTATCTTGGCCACAATAATGCGTTCAATATGCTGTTTGTAGTAGCTAACCCGCACTCCTATTTTTTTATTCATTATTAAACCTACTCCTGCATTACCCCTATTTGATTTTGTATTTATAACCCTGTAATCACCTGACCAAAAGTCTTGTTCCTCCTGCCACCGAACTTCACTAATTCCCACAATATCTAACTTTAACCTATCCATTTCCCGTTTTAAATTTTCTAACCTACCTGCCCGATTAAGGGATCTGACATTCCAGCCTCCGATCCGTAGAACGCCAGTTTTCTTTCTCCTGATAACGACGTCCTCCTGAGTAGTCCCCGCCCGGAGATCCGAATGGGGGACTATTTTACCTCCGGAATATTTTACCCAAGAGGACGCCATCATCATTTAATCGTACAGAAGAGCTGCATGTCCTCGGGAAAAATTACGGCTGTAGTTTCCCCTTGCTTTCAGCCGTTCGCAGTACCAGCACAGCAAGGCCGTTTTGGTTAATGTTACAAGGCCAGATCAGTCAATCATCCAGACTGTTGCCCCTGCAACTACTGAAAAGACTGCTGCCCCTCTTCAGGAACCACATGTTTGTCTGGCCTCTCAACAGATACCTCTCCGTTGTGGTTGCACCTACGGGACGGCCATCTGTATCGCTGAGGCACGCAAGCCTCCCCACCAACGGCAAGGTCCATGGCTCATGGGGGGTCCAATCGGCTAAGCGATGCCAAATTTAACGTTAGAGGCTCCCTATGCGATGCTTGTCCCAAGGATTACGAAACTGCTTTTATTGCCTGCAGCAGCGGTTCTTCTGGATTTTCAGTTGGAGCTACAGGTGAGGCAAGTCACCCAGTGGCATCAAAGCTCGATGTACAATGGAAGTGGAGATCTTCATTGCCTTCTGGATTTTTATTGTTAGCTAATCGACAGCACTAACAACACTCGTAAGCGTCGTCAGGTCGAGGTTTTGCTAGGTGGTGTTGTTGAGGACCCAGGCAAATTCGTCCCAATCCGTGATGGTCATGGTAGAATGGACATCGAAAGACAGTGCTGCATCGGAAGGGTGTAAGAGCACCGGGTCGTGGTCTGACGCCAGTTAATGGAGCGTTTCCATCAAATACTGCCCCACGACTTCCTTGAAAATGACCGCTTCCAGAATGTCCAGCTAGCAGTTCAAGTGGACTGGTTATGTGTAGGAATGTGGGGGCCATAGACAGTACTAGAGTATCTTCCAATTTGAGGAGGAGTCTGACTTTTGGATTAATGGCATGAGAATGCCAAGCCAGATGCTTGACTTTGAGATCTGCCCCAAGGATGGGTCTTTGAATGTCAGCTTGCGGAGGTCTGCTTCGAGAAGTGACTGGTTAGAGCTCAAATATAACACAGCAAAAGTGATGGCTCCAAAGTGGGTAGAGACAGTGATTGCTGTGGCATCTATATTTTAAAGTGGGTGGGTAGCCTCTTGGTTGACGAAGAGTGCCTTTTGTGGGAACACTGTGGTGCCCCCACCTCAGCAGTGGAGACAGTCTGTGCGATAGCAAACCATGCTGCATAGACGAAAATCGTCCGACGGTTTGAGTTGAGTTTCTGTAACAAGTAAAATATCCATAGAGGAAGGAGTTCAGTTCAGTCTTCATCTGTTTAATGCTGACATCTAGATCTCGAGGGTGCTGGTAGTTGTTCTGTGGGTGATTCGCCATTCTAACAAAATCTGGCTGAGTCCTTGGACCAGGGTGATAATCCTTGTGAGCCCGTCCTCCGACCGATGGATCTTCTGAGTTGTTTCACGAATGACTGCGCTGTGGTTGGGCTGCTTGAATAGGGAGGTGACCTGAAGGATCTCTCACATGTGGAGGTTGCTGGTGCACGTCACCAACTTTATACAGAAAATTGGCATGGTGGCGCCTGTGCGTAGGTTTTCAGTGCGAGACCACCCTCTGTCGAATTTAGTACCCTCTGTCGAATATTAATCTATCTGCAGCGCGCAGGCGCATGTTCAGCGGTAGTACTGCATGCACATCCCCCGTCGAATAAATCATCTATTCATTCTCTCAGCGACCACACCGGCACGGAAACGGAAGATAACAGAGAGAAGGCCGAAATACTGAATTCGGTCTTCCGAAGTTGTTTCACCGCGAAAGATCGTAACACTGCCCCTCCTTTCAATCGTCGTGCGAACGTCGAAATGACAGATACTGAGGTAGCCGATCGCGGAGTTGAAAAACAGCTGCAGTCGCTTAGTAGTGGAAAGGCTTCAGGACCATAGGAGATACCTATAAGATTCTATAAAGATTATGCAAAAGGACCTGCTCCCCTTCCAGCAGTAATTTATCGTAGATCGCTTGAGCAATTAAATTAACGACTGGAAAAAAGCGCAGGTCATTCCCGTTTTTAAGAGAGACCGTAAGACAGATCCATACAATTATAGACCTATATGTTCAATCTGTTGTAGAATTATGGAACATATTTTATGCTCAAGAATTAGACGTTCTTGAAAAATGAACAGCTCCTCTATAAAAATCAAAAGGCGCTCAGGCTGATGCCGTGTTCCTTGATTTCAGTAAGACATTTGACACCGTCCCGTCTTGCCGTTTAATGAAAAAATACGAGCTTACGGAGTATCGGATCAGACCTGCGATTCCATTCAAGACTTTTTTGCTGATAGAACTCAACACGTTGCTCTTAACGGAACTAAATCGACAGATGTAAAAGTAATATCCGGAATATCACAGGGAAGTGTGATAGGACCGTAGCTGTTCACAACATATTTAAAAGATCAAGTAGAAAGCGTGGATGCTCTTTAAGGCTATTCGCAGATGATGCAGTTGTTTGTACCAAAGTAGCAACGGCAGAAGATGGTAAGAATTCGCAGAACGACCTTCAGAGAATTGATGAATGGTGCAGACTCTGGCAGTTGACTCTGAACGTAAATAAATGTAACATATTGCGCATACATAGGAAAAGAAATCGACTACTGTACAGCTACACGATTGATGACAAACAGCTGGACACAGCGTTTGCCGTAAAATATCCAGGCGTAATTATCCAGAGCGACCTTAAGTGGAATGACCATACAAAACAGATAGTAGGAAAAGCAGACACAAGACTCAGATTCATCGGGAGAATCTTAAGGAAATGTAACTCATCCAGGAAAGAAGTGGTTTATAAGGCGCTTGTTCGTCCGAATCTTGATTATTGTTCATCTATCTGGGATCCCTATCAGGTAGGGCTGATTGAGGAGATAGAGAAGATCCAACGAAGAACGACGCGTTTCGCCATGGGATCGTTTAGCTGGCGAGAGAGCGTTACGGAGATGCTAAACAAACTCCACCGGCAGACGTTACAAGAGAGACGTTGTGCATCACGGAGAGATTTACTATTGATATTTCGGGACAGCACTTTCCAGGAGGAGTCAAACAACATATTACTTCCCGCTACATACATCTCGCGTATTGACCACGAGGAGAAAATTCGAGAACTTAGAGCCAGTACAGAGGCTTACCGACAATAATTCTTCCCACGCACTATTCGCGAGTGGAACAGGGTTGGAGGGATCAGATAGTGGTACCGAAAGTACCGTCAGCCACAAACCATGAGGTGGCTTGCGAAGTATGATGTAGGTGTAGATGAACTTCGTGTCTGCAGTATCATCGTCGCACATGCGCCTGTGCGTCATAGATGATCAATATTCGACAGTGGGCGCTAAATTCGACATAGAGCGGTCTTACAGTGAAAACCTATGGGGATACACAACTGCGCCAATTTTCAGTCAGCGATATGCACCAGCAATTTCCAGTGTAAGATACCTGAAGATGGCAAAATCGTTCTGAGGCGAAATATTGTGGCAGGATGTCGACGTCATCTGGTTGCAGGCCCGAAACTCATCGAATTCTAATTACACTGCCACAACCTAAAGAATCACATATTGTCTTATTATTTACTCCTATGAGGACGCTGTCACCTCCAGCTTCAAAACTACCTTTATGATATACACTGTCTGATCAGAAGTATCCGCAACCCGCTATGTAATGGGGAGTTGGCCATTAGATGACACGAGAGGCGGAACCGCCAGAATAATTGGGGACGGAGGTATTGTGCGGTCAATGGAGAAGCATCAGTATGGGTCGGTCAGGTGCGCTCAGTGACACCGAACGCGCGGTATTAACTGGATGCCACTGAGTAACAAATCCATCAAAGTCATTTTTAACCCTTTTAAAGCTGTTCAAGTTGGCTGCTGGTGATGCGATTGCGCAGTGGAAATGCGAAGCAACAACCATAGCGAAACCAGAAGCAGGCAGATCTCGTGTACCAACGGACAGAGATCGTCGAGTATTGCAGAGAGTGTTTGCAAGAATTCGCATGCAGTCAGCGGAAGGAATCACTTGTGAGTTATGAAGTGCTATCTGCGGCTCAGCTAGCACAATGATAGTGCATAGGCGGTTAAAAAGAATGGAGTATAACGGCCGAACAGCTCCTCATAAGCCACACATTTCGGTAGAAAATGCTAAGTAACATGTGACATTTGAGGTTACGTAAAGAGTAACACCAATGGGCAGAGGGTAACTGGAAACGAGTGATTTGGGTGAGGAATCACACTATACTATGTGGAAATCCGTTGGATGGGTTTGGGTTGGACGAATACATGGAGAACGTTACTTATCGTCACGCATAGTGCCAACTGTGAAGTATGGAGGAGGTGGTGTTATAGTATGGGGGTATTTTTCGTGGTTGGTGTTTTGTCCCCTTATTGATCTTAAAAAACGCAAAATGCGGAAGGATATGAACACATTTTACAGCATTGTGTGCTGCGGACAATAGAGGAACACTTTGGAGACCGTGATTGTTTAACTTGACAATGCACCCTGTCATAAAGGAGCTTCTTTGAGGCAATGGATTGTGGACGATAACATTCTTGAAATGGAATGGCCTGTCCAGAGTCTCAGCTTGAACCCATTAGAACACCTTGACGAGGACTTAGACGTTGAATTCGCTGCAAAGCCCAGCTTTCAGCATCATTACCTAACTAATCAATAATTTCAATTAAGTATTACCATCGCCAAGATAACATATGTAACAGATGTAACCACACATGCAGAAGGTATAAAGGGAAGAACTGTCACATGACACCTGAGTCAAGTTGCCATCTCTTGTTTCTTGCATTTAATACACTATTAATTTCAATTTAGAATACACCCACAACCTATTATGTATCTTATGTGTATCTTATTTTTTATTATTATCTAAGTTAGTAACAAGTTTAAACAAAATTGGTTTATTTTTAATTTATCCTTTTGTAAGATTTTCAACAAAAAATGTACGAGTAATAAAACTGAATTTGTATGATACAACATGTAAAATCACACAATATGCGACCTGCTATACAATAACAGCCGGCAGGTCTCTACTTGAGAAATAAATAAATAAATCTTTACCATTTCTGGTTTCAGCTCTTGAGGAAGGGTGTGCTGCCTTCCGCCACAAACATTCACAACCAAACCCTCGAGTGCGAGGTCGCAAAAGGCCGGTGATGTTTACGGCAATCGACTCCCCACATATTGTCTATCACGCAGCCACAAACTGGATGCTAATAGGAACAGGTGGCGGTACTGGAGGTGTTCAATTGCGAATTTCGGAACGTAGTTAAACTGCTTGGTCGACGAGTAACTCACAACAGCGCTACAATGCTAGTGGTGTTGATACAAACCAGAGCAACGGCAACGATAAAATAACGAGCATTGCATAATATCTACAACAACAGTTGCTGAAGTCGGCATTTCGTCAGAAAGGAACCCAAAGAATTTCGCAGAGTGAGAAAGAAGTGGCATATGAAATAGTTAACGTTTCTGCAAAACGAGTTAGTAGAAAGTGAGGCGTTGTATATGATCGACTGTGCGGACAAAGTACATGACGAGTACAATGATGTCGATACGTCCTTAACAACTGAAAGTGATACTGAAACAGGTGTCGGGCCACGTAGCTCATCATCCGTGTTGCACAGGGCGCCACAAATCCTGTATCCAGTGAAAAGCAGTAAAGGAGCGGTTACTAAACATAATTATGTACATGGCAGATCAACCGAAGCATACTAAAAAGCAATAATCAACAGATTTCGAATAAGTCCGCAGCAATATGGTCGCGTAGTGCTCAAGAAAAACTACGGATATGCGAGTGAGGACAAGGCGCACTTGTTACAAATCTGATGTTTGCATGTTTCAAGGATGCTCGATATAATTTAGAGGATGTGTATGATAGAGAACTACTACGTTATGCACATGAAATTGCGAGTGACGTAGATTACAGTGATTTCAAGTGAAGCAGTGGTTGGTTGCATAATTACAAACAGTGTTACAGAATTGGAAGACGTAACAGCAAACTACGGAATCGGTCAGAAAATTTGTGGGCGATATAAAGAAACTTATCTAATCCTTAAGTAAGGAATTTGTTTTCAACTAAGACCGATCGTAATTCGAAGAGGAAATGCGTATGAAAGGAACCCTGGAAAAAAAGAGGTTCCAAGGGAATTGTACCTAGATCAAATAACATAACGCATTCGTACACAATTATGCCGAGTGTTAATCTACATCTACATCCACATCTGGATGGTAACTGGCTGGAAAGCTATTTATTTTGCTGCGAAAAGTTGGAGGTGCTCTGCTCCCTACGATTCCTTCTTGTGTGCGTGAACTTGCAACAGCTGTAGAGAATATTTACGTCACAGCAAGCAAGAGTGGAGAAAAGTGAGTAAGAGAACTACAACTATGGTACGAGCACTGCTTTTGGCCAATAACTGATCAAAATAACTTTCTTTTGATTGATTTCTGGACTGCGCATAAAAACCATACTCCTTTAGAGCAAAATATCCCTCCTGAAAAGTGGTTGACATTGCAGGTCATACCACCTAGAACCACTGGACAAACTCAGCCCCTGGATGTTTGTTTGTTCCGAGCCTACAAAACATATTATCATACTATCTGCACCTACGCCTTAAAGGATAACAAGTTTCACGATAAACTCCACGCATGCCATCATATTCCATCAGTTCCCATCATCCCGTTACACTAATATGATTATTTATGTATTCTTTGAGAATGGATACTTAGCTGAAAGTCCTGCACCGTTTGTAATTCGCAACGAGTTGGCTTTCGATCTTTAAGGTGCGAACGTTTGTGATCAGCGTGGCGTGTCATTTTTCATTCGGTGTTCATGGTGCAAGTTAATGATTTGTTTTGAACACTTCTTGGATGTCGGCGATCTCCATTTTGTGAAGTGTAATATACACATCCCACAGAAGATTGATCTCTACACCTCCCAGACACTTATTTTCTGTAGCTCTCCTGATGCACGTACTTTGTGATTAGCAGCTAATATTTTTCCTGTTATAATTATTAATTCAACACTTTCAAATGGGCCTTACTGAAGTTTGAACTTGCGGTCTCTGACCCAAGGGGTTCCATTTCAGACACCTCACTGAAAGTTCCCTCAGAAGAGTTCAAGCCGCCATAAAGGTGAAGGGTAGGCACACCCCACATTAATCTCCACTAACAGGTGTCCAGATACTTTTGTTCAGATATTGCACATAATCAGCTTAACTAAACAAAGCTTACTCGCTTCACTAATGAACATTGCTAAATACTTTCTTTTCAAATTTAGCTAAAATCACCTAGAGTAAACATCAGTTGTACAGCATAGTGTTAACGTGTGTCACAGGCAGTTTCAGTGACTTTTGACGAGAATGGTGGACAGAACAGTCAATGCACACAAGTGGCACACAGGGGCTATATTTTACTTATGATTGGTGGAAAAATGGAGTTAACATAAATGTGAAGTTAACAATATATATCTAAACAACACACAACAAAATAATTACAATAACAAAACAATTACAGTAATCATTTCTTTTGTACATTGCTGAAGATGCCTAAAACAGTTAGACTCTTTTAAATTACCAAATAAATTTAATTTGCAAAAGAAGGATACTAGTTATTCTTGTGCACAAAATAAGCAGTAAACCCTTAGATGACGTAACAGCCCAGCAACCTTGTGGAGAAAATATGAAATTAATTTTAGTATCCACAGCTTAGTCGAGTACATTTTTGAGAAACATGGAACATGAGTGACAAGACGCGATCTTGTACAATTGGTATTTCATGTATAGTATTTGTAATTCTCACAAGGACTTGGAGCGCGTTTGTTTCACATACATTTGCCTCTAAGATAGAGTGTTCATAAGTTTAATGTATGAATCACAGAATACTAGATGATCAATGGACGCATCGGTCTGCTTTCTGCATTTCACTTAAAGAGCTGGATCACCATGTTCTGCGAGTCTAAGGATCTGTTAGGGCCTCGAATCTGGTTATAATTCCAGTTGCTCTTTTCTTGTCGACAAGGTGCAGTGTCAAGAGTCATTACATCAGAAATTACAGTCACATACTGGAAATCAAGGGTCTGAAATACGGACCTGTTGGATTTGACACAAGGGTCCACCCGCTGAGTTGCAGTGTACATAACACATGCAGAGCAATATTATGTGGTGAAGAAGAGGTTGAATCTACAAGTAAATCAGAAAGGGTACTCACATTACTGCTTTGCTAGCGACGATTGCGCTGCCGTACGTAGGAACTGCTACAGTCGGTAAGAGAAATTCGCTTATGATATACTGCAGCCGGAAGTTGTTATGGTGGATGCAAACGATTAACTTGACATCAATGAAATCTCGCTGCAGCTTAACATATAGGTTGAATCAGAAACTCTGAAACAATCTCCGTAGTGAACAAGCGGAGGAAGACCACAAATTTTTGTAAAAAGAATCAATAAATTCAGAAATTATGCATGACTTTGAAGTATGTTTTGCAGAGCAGATTAGATTAGATGTAGACACAGCCAGTGAAGAGAAGTCAATGCCATAACTGCCGATTATTGCCATGTGCGTACTTACAGAAGAAGGATAGAGTTTTATGGCACTGTTGGTTGGGAGACTCCCAGGGGTTAGTTTAGCTGACTAATTGGAAAATTTTGACTGCGCAGCGTACAATGACGACTCTCTTAGCGTAAATCTAGGGCTGAGTCTTAAGTGTATATGTTGAGTGTATGTGGCTGTGTTTTAACGACAGCGTGAGAGAAAAGAAGAAGGGCGAAACGCAGAGCTTGCACATACCCTACTCTCTCTGATAGTACCTAAGGGGTTGCCGACCTAAATGCCTTCATTCGAAGAAAGTTCAACAAAAACAACCACATTCCCTCACACCATGAGACACTTGTAAGGAAATTGAGTGACTCCAAACGCTTAGAACCTCCCGAAAATGTGCTTAGAATATATATCACTCAAACGCTACTATAATCCATCTTCATGCAAAACTGCGCGTCTTAGCACTAGAAGAGAGGAATGCGTAGAAACGAAATATCGATATAATAGGACCAAAACACTAATTTTAATCTCGTTACTTACTAATACACACTGAAGAGCCAGAGAAACTCGTACACCTGCCTAATATCGTGTAGGGCCCCCGCGAGTACGCTAAAGTGCCTCAACGTGACGTCGCCTGGACTCGACTAATGTCTGAAGTAGTGCTAGAGGGAATTGATACCATCAATCCTACAGGGCTGTCTATAAATCCGTAAGAGTACGAGGGGGTGGAGATCTCTTCCCAACAGCACGTTGCATTGCAAGGCATCCCAAATGTGCACAATAACGCTCATGTCTGGGGAGTTTGGTGGCCAACGTAACTGTTTAAACTCGGAAGGGTGTTTCTTGGGCCACTCTGTAACAATTCTCGACGTTTGGGATGTTGCATTGTCCTGCTGGAATTGCCTAAGTCCGTCGAACTGCACAATGGACATGAAGGTGATTGGACAGGATGCTTAAGTACGTGTCATCTGTCAGAGTCGTATCTAGACGTATCTGGGGTCCCATATCACTCCAACTGCACACGCCCCACACCATTACAGAACCTCCAACAGCTTGAACAGTCCCCTGATGACATGCAGGGTCCATGGATCCGTTAGGTTGTCTCCATAACTGTATACGTCCATCCGCTCTACACAGTTGAAATGAGACTCGTCGGACCAGGCAGCATGTTTCCAGTCATCAACAGTCTAATGTTGGCGAGGCGTAAAGCTTTGTGTCGTGCAGTCATTAAGGGTACACGAGTGGGCCTTCAGCTCCGAAAGCCCATACCGATGATGTTTCGTTGAATGGTTCGCACGTTGACACTTGTTGATCGCCCAGCATTGAAATCTGCAGCAGTTTGCGGAAGGGTTGTATTTCTGTCACATTGAACGATTCTCTTCAGTCGTCGTTGGTCCCGTTCTTGCAGGATCTTTTTCCGGCCGCAGCGGTGTCGGAAATCCAACGTTTTACCAGATTCCTGATATTCGCGGTACACTCGTGAACTGGTCGTACGGGAAAATCCCCACTTCATCGCTACCTTGGAGATGCTGTGTCCCATCGCTCGTGCGACGACTATAAGACCACTTTCAAATTCACTTAAATCTTCATAACCTGCCTTGATAACCTGCCATTGTAACAGCAGTAACCGATGTAACAAATTCGCCAGACAGTTGTTGTCTTATATAGGAGTTGCCGACCGCAGCTGTTTACATATCTCTGTATTTGAATACACATGTTTATACCAGTTTCTTTGCGCTTCAGTGTATTTCCCTCTGCTGAAAGTTATTACACTATCCGAACAATAAACTTTTTCTATTGAGCTGATAGTGTTGCACAGTTTTTCTGTCTCCAAAGTGTAGGTGTGGGGTCTCAGTGAAGTAGTCAAAGCAAAGTGAAACAGAATAATATGTACATCTGCCTAAAGCAACTTTTTCAGATTTAACATCACTTTTGCATTCAAGCAGTCCAGTATCTAACGACACACTAATTTCATTTTCATACGATGATATTGGTATGGCTGTGTCATAACCTCCCTTTTTCCAAGCATACTGTAACACAGTCTTATGCTTCGAAGCAGAAAGTCCATTGTATAGCACAAAACAAAGTATGATGAAATGACGACCATGTAGTTTTGCTTTTGGTGATGTATATTGTAGCCTTACCAAATCAATGGTTTTCCTCAAACTTGCTATTGTCGTTGTTGTGGTCTTCCTTCCGAAGACTGGACTGATGCAGCCCTCGGTGCTACTCTATCCTGTACAGGCTTCTTCATTTTCGATTAACTACTGCAGCCTACATCCTTTTGAATCTGCTTACTCGATTCATCTCTTGCTCTTCATCTACCATTTTTATCCCCCCCCCCCCCCACATACTTTCTTCCAGTACTAAATTGGTGATCCCTTGAAATTCCTTTTCTCCCCAGTTCTCTTCAGTGCCTCCTCTTTAGTTTCACGATCTACCCATCCAATCTTCAGCACTTTTCTGTAGCACCACATTCCAGTTCTCTTCAGTGCCTCCTCTTTAGTTTCACGATCTACCCATCCAATCTTCAGCACTTTTCTGTAGCACCACATTTCAAAAGCCTCTGTTCTCTTCTTGTCTAAACTGTTTATCGACCATGTTTCACTTTAATACAGGCTACACTCCAGACAAATACCTTCAGAAAATACACTCCTGGAAATGGAAAAAAGAACACATTGACACCGGTGTGTCAGACCCACCATACTTGCTCCGGACACTGCGAGAGGGCTGTACAAGCAATGATCACACGCACGGCACAGCGGACACACCAGGAACCGCGGTGTTGGCCGTCGAATGGCGCTAGCTGCGCAGCATTTGTGCACCGCCGCCGTCAGTGTCAGCCAGTTTGCCGTGGCATACGGAGCTCCATCGCAGTCTTTACCACTGGTAGCATGCCGCGACAGCGTGGACGTGAACCGTATGTGCAGTTGACGGACTTTGAGCGAGGGCGTATAGTGGGCATGCGGGAGGCCGGGTGGACGTACCGCCGAATTGCTCAACACGTGGGGCGTGAGGTCTCCACAGTACATCGATGTTGTCGCCAGTGGTCGGCGGAAGGTGCACGTGCCCGTCGACCTGGGACCGGACCGCAGCGACGCACGGATGCACGCCAAGACCGTAGGATCCTACGCAGTGCCGTAGGGGACCGCACCGCCACTTCCCAGCAAATTAGGGACACTGTTGCTCCTGGGGTATCGGCGAGGACCATTCGCAACCGTCTCCATGAAGCTGGGCTACAGTCCCGCACACCGTTAGGCCGTCTTCCGCTCACGCCGCAACATCGTGCAGCCCGCGTCCAGTGGTGTCGTGACAGGCGTGAATGGAGGGACGAATGGAGACGTGTCGTCTTCATCGATGAGAGTCGCTTCTGCCTTGATGCCAATGATGGTCGTATGCGTGTTTGGCGCCGTGCAGGTGAGCGCCACAATCAGGACTGCATACGACCGAGGCACACAGGGCCAACAGCCGGCATCATGGTGTGGGGAGCGATCTCCTACACTGGCCGTACACCACTGGTGATCGTCGAGGGGACACTGAATAGTGCACAGTACATCCAAACCGTCATCGAACCCATCGTTCTACCATTCCTAGACCGGCAAGGGAACTTGCTGTTCCAACAGGACAATGCACGTCCGCATGTATCCCGTGCCACCCAACGTGCTCTAGAAGGTGTAAGTCAACTACCCTGGCCAGCAAGATCTCCGGATCTGTCCCCCATTGAGCATGTTTGGGACTGGATGAAGCGTCGTCTCACGCGGTCTGCACGTCCAGCACGAACGCTGGTCCAACTGAGGCGCCAGGTGGAAATGGCACAGGACTACATCCAGCATCTCTACGATCGTCTCCATGGGAGAATAGCAGCCTGCATTGCTGCGAAAGGTGGATATACACTGTACTAGTGCCGACATTGTGCATGCTCTGTTGCCTGTGTCTATGTGCCTGTGGTTCTGTCAGTGTGATCATGTGATGTATCTGACCCCAGGAATGTGTCAATAAAGTTTCCCCTTCCTGTGACAATGAATTCACGGTGTTCTTATTTCAATTTCCAGGAGTGTATTTCCTAACATTTAAATCTATATTCAAAATTAACAAATTTCTCTTCTTCAGACACGCTTTTACTACCATTGCCAGTCTACATTTTACATCCTCTCTACTTCGGCCATCATCAGTTATTTTGCTGCCAAATACAAAAACTCATACTACGCTCCATTATTCTTGTTTTGTTTTTGTTGATGGTCACCTCATATCCTCCTTTCAAAACTCTGTCCATTCCGTTCAACTGCTCTTCCAAATCCTTTGCTGTTTCTGATTGAATTACAATGTCATCAGCAAACTTCAAAGTTTTTATTTCTCCTTCCTGAACTGCACCATTCTTACTCCAATTTTTCTTTGGTTTCCTTTAATGCTTGTTCATTGTACAGATTTAATATCATCGGGGACAGACTACAACCATGTCTCACTCCCTTCTCAACCACTGCTTCGCTCTCACGCCCCTCGACTCTCATAACTGTCGCCTGATTTCTGTAGAAGTTGTATATAACATTTCGCTCCCCGTGTTTTACTCTACTATCTTCACAATTTTAAAGAGAATATTCCGATCAACATTGCCAAAAGCTTTCTCTATTTCTACATATGCTATAAACGTAGGTTCGCTTTTCCTTAGTCGATTTTCTAAGAGAAGTGCGGTCAGTATTGCCTCGCGTGTTCCCACATTTCTCCAGAACCCAAACTGATCTTCCCTGAAGTTGACTTATATCAATTTTTCCATGCTTCTGTGAGAAATTCGTGTTAGTATTTTGCAATCATGACTTATTAAACTGATAGTTCGGTAGCACACCTGTCAGCACCTACTTTCTTTGGGATTCGGGTTATGACATTTTTCTTGAAGTCTCTGGGCATTTCGCCTGTCTCATACATGTTGCACACCAGATGGAATAGTTTTTCACGGCTGGCTCTTCCAAGGCTATCCGTGGTTCTGACGGAATATCGTCTAGTCCTGGGGCCTTGTTTCGACTTAGGTCTTTCAGTGCCCTGTCGAATTCTTCTCGCAGTATCATATCTCCAATCTCATCTTGATCTATGTTCTCTTCCCTTTCTATAATATTACCGTCAAGATCATCTCCCTTGCATTAACCCTCCGTTTACTACTTCCAACATTCCCTTCTTTGCTTAATACTGGTTTTTCCTCTGAGCTTTTGATATTCATACAGCTGCTTCTCTTTTCTCCGAAGGCCTCTTTAATTTCCATACAGGTGATATCTAACTTTTCCTTAGGGCAGTATTATTCCATAGCCATACATTGTCTTCTAGCCATTCCTGCTTGCCATTCTGCACTTCCTGTCGATCTAATTTTTTTAACGTTTGTGTTCCCTTTCTCCTGTTTCATTTACTGTATTTTTATATTTTCTCCTTTCATCAATTAAAATGCCACCGTCGGCTGAATTTGCAGCTGTCATGGTTGATACTTGCGTTTTTGGCATTCGCTGTTTATACTCCAAGCACATTTTTGTGCGATTCTGAGCGTATGAGATCATGCGCTTTCCCTGTTAGGACAAATTGAGTATTTTCTCACAGCATCGCTGAGTATGTGATGAGCCTTATGTCATATTTCGTCCCCTTGCTCCCCAAATATTTGAAGTGAAAATTTCTTTCATCACGATTGTTCGAACCGGCTAAGTCCGAGTTGAGTATCACCTCCCATGTGACCACTGCTGCGGAGGCAGGGAAGCGAATGTTTGTGTTGAGTGAGTGTGTATGATGACTGTTTGTACAGTGCACTGCTGTAATGGAATAGTATGTTCCAAATGAAAGGGAGAGACGCGAGAATGGATTCTAGCCCATGGACCACTACTTGGAAAGCAGAATGCTCGCTTACACCTTCAGTACTACGAAATACCCTCTATAGCTGCCCATGGTGAGCGGGCCCGCTACGGTGTAGAGGTGGTGGAATGGCGGGCTGCCGAGGCAGTGGTGGTGACCTGGGGTTGCTAGCAAAACTCTTTGGGAAGGTAAACATCCTTTATCCAATCTTTCGTTAAAATGATCGAAGTGTTGCAATGCCACGGACACCCCCACCGTAGGCATCGCCGTCAGCTGCTGAAGCCAGTATGAGGGTGCTAGGTAGGTGGTCTACTTTCCGTTTTGCTGGAACCGTTTGTTCCCTCAGCAGCGCATGTTCCACAGGTCGATCGTTACCAAAGGAGTAGCTAAACCCCGTGACCTGGTGTGGAGGACATGGTTGTCCAAACCGGCGTCGACTGCTCACTGACCCATAACTCTGTGGAGACCTGAGTGTTCCTGGCGTCTCAAAGGATGCTGCAAGACTGTGTTAAAATCAGATGGTATTTATAGTGGTTACTGGGCACGTTTGCTGTGCCGATACGTTGCTTCCAGGCAGTACAGATCAACACCTTCGTAGCCCAGTGGTATGAAAACTTCCCTCTGGCCACTACGACTGAGACTGGGTATTGTTTAATATTATTACCCATGTAACAGAAGCTGACAGATGAACGGTCGGCTCGGTAATGTCATATATTGCTCCGTTAGTAATTATTCCACTCCCGTGCATATCTAACCGTCTGGCTCCAGCTAGCTTGCTTGCTCGTAGCAGTTGGCTACTATAACTTTGCTATCGTTTTCAGAGTACACCCTGTGCGGACTCAGTTGATAAAAATACAATCACGGCTCCAGTACGTCACGTTGGCAATCCTGACCTTATGTTCTATATACTACTTGCACCACTCGAGTAAGGCAGATCGTAACCCTTTCCCTTTGACAGTGCTGGAGTTCCGTTAGTGACATCACAGTGTGACTATCACCGTCCTCTGAGAGCAGCAATATCTGTCTTGGATAAACTTTCCCAAGGTTTCTCAAATTAACTGGTATGGATGTGTGGTGAAACACTTGAACCACGCTCGCTCACAGTTAACCGGAAATCGAACTAATAGCGCTAGATCCATTATAATCTCAATTATTACTATGTGATGGTGGTAAGTTTGATTCGTATGGCGACGAGTTCTAATTCTGGCGGTAACGTCTTCCGCCCTTTCTGCAAGCCTACTGGGAACTGATATGACATTAACAGAGCTGAACTCAGTTGTTCATGCGTAGCACGTAAAACTGCTTCCTGCATCTCCTGCACCATTACCCTAGCATCCCACAAGCTATCAACTAATGACTGGATCAATCTTGCTACTGCCATTATCGTATCTAAGGTATCCACATGGGCCTGTATAACTTCGAGATCCTGGGTTACAGTATTTACCGTCTTCTTTATAAATTGTGTTACCCTCGGCTACTAATCTCCGTAGAGTACGCCTGTTATTCAATACCCCTTCTTCCTGACAGGTTATCTGTGTAGTGCGCCATTCGATGATGGCTTTATTTCTCCTCGCCACATCACTCACTCTCCCTATCGTGCCATTTAGTTCCTGGAGGTCACCGACATCTGCAGTCCGGAAAACCATTTTCAGTATTATTTCTCTACCTTTGTTACGTTGCCTTATTAAGCGAAGTACAACTTCCACTATCTGCTGCATCTGCCTTTCGCAAATGTTCATAGGATAGGTACGACTTACGGTACTCGCTTCTCATTTCTTCCCACACGCCTTTCCTTCTACCTCTCTCAGTAATTCCACAAACACATCCTCTACTCGCCTCAACTCGTTACTCATTTCCCAAACGCTCAGGGTCAGCTTCAGAGCCCAACGATGGCTTCTGAGTACCACATCCACTTGTCTCGTGAAGAGTAGTCCAGTTTCCATTGGTAGTACTTACAACGTCCCCACTCCATTTCTGGTGAATAAGCGGAATGTAACACCGCCAAGTCAAGGCCTCGCCTCATCTTTACCTCCACCTGTGGCAACCTGGGAACAGGGAATTCCCGTCACTCAGCTCCCCCCGTCGAAACTTCCACCACCTTGTAGCTACGCAAAAAAGAACACAATCTTAAAATACTAACTTACACGCAAATGAACACAGAAATGTATGTAAGACGATGCACAACTTATTTCCCCTATTCACTCAATCGTCCAATACGGTAATCATTTATGATTAAGCAATAACTGACCACTTCCTTTCGTTCGGGCAGCAGTGTCTGTGGATCGGAATGCTTCCCATGCAGGTGAAACAATGTTACGGACAGTAACAAACTCTTCGGCTACAGTCATTGCACTTCGTTCTTCTTCCAGTTTCCCAGTGATTCTTCTCCGTGTGAAGTCATACAAATGTCCTTTCCAAGTCGTGTAGTAATGAAGAACACGACATCAGTGCAACTTAATTGATCGCTGATTGACAAACACTGTCTTTTCCTGTTCCTTCAACTGTCACGTGTTTTGGGAGCACCCCCATTTGGCGCTAAAGTCACGCTGATCTCACGTCATGGGTTGTCCAACTTTCTGTGTACGACTGGGAGACCTGTGGAAACATGCTCCCACACTTTCAATCATATCCACCTAGTAGTTAATATGTTATGTTACTCTATCTATCTCGTCCTTAAGTGTTGCTGAGCAGTTTAGTCCATAGTCAAACAAGTAACTGTGCATCCATGCACAGGATTGCGTAAAAGTCACTGGGCACTGGGCACTGATTGAAACAAAAGATTGAATTTATATGTTATTTCAAATACAAACAATATTTAAAATTATTTTTTATGTTCAAATTGTTTTCCGTCTTCATTAATATATCTTTGAAGTCTTTTTGCAACACTGTTACATACTTTAAGGTTCAGTGTGGTATCTCTGTACAAATCCTGAAATTCATCGTGTATGTAGTCTTTTAGTTCAGTAATTTGTGTACGACTGGGAGACCTCTGGAAACATGCTCCCACACTTTCAATCATAGCCACCTAGTAGTTAATATGTTATGTTACTCTATCTACCTCGTCCTTAAGTCTTGCTGAGCTTTTGAGAATAAACAGAGAACTTGACTACAACCCATACGGAAAAATCGATGGGCTTGATATCTGGTGAACGTGGAGGCATGTCAATACCTGCCCTTCGAATAATCACTTTCCTTTGGAAAGTTTCGTTTAGATAATCACGGACGGCAGTGGCATTACGTGGTGGAGTACCATCGAGTTGAAAGTAAATTTCTTGAAAGTTTTCAGCACACGTCATAAGTCCTGGTACCACGTAATTCTGAAGAATATCCAAATAGTTATCTTCTGTCGCTATACCTTCAAAAAAATATGGCCCAAGCATGCCAAATGATGATACTGCCATCCAAACACTTACACCAGGCTGATTTAGTGCTTCTTATAGCAAAATAATTTGATTGTCAGTTTATCAGTAAGTGCATTTATGTCTGTTAACTTGTCCGCTTACCTTAAAATTGGCCTCGTCAGACCACACAATTTTACTGAATAGGTTAGAGGCTGATCTGGATCATCTTCAAGTAACCCATGTCGTAAACGTGGAATGTAAACTTTAAACTTCTGTTTGTGTAACAATCTTTGTATTGACCTTCGTGATAAATCTAGCTCAGATGCTAATGGTCTGGTTGATTTTCGCGGAATTTGAGTCACAGATAAACATACTCGCAATTCGTTTTCCCCAGTTGTGACTGCTGTTGGGCGGCCACATCTTGGTGCACCCATAACAAATCCATGTTCTTCATACCTATTTCGTATGTCGTACACTGTTCGTCTAGACAATGGTTTTTATCTCAACTGTTTTCCCCATTCATTAACAGCTGCAGTAGCATCATTTTTATAAAATGTTTTCAACGCAAAAATCCTTCCTTCTCTTGTCACCATCGTGACAGTTCGGAAAACTAAAGCGTAAACACGTCTCACAGATCACGTTTTCAACAATCCACTAGTTTGATTATTGTATTTGTTTTGTTTGTCATTGCATTGTACACCAACTTGACGAGACGCAGTTACTACCACAACTTAATGAGTTAACGCTTCCAACTTAACTACGTCTTGCTGTTACTTTTGTTTTCTTTTAACCAATTGTCCAGTGATTTTTGCGCCAACCTGCATTGCAAACAGCCCGATCACATACGTAAGTACAGCGTGGGCGTAGTAGCTGCTAGAGCATGGCACGGTACGAAGTTACTTCATGCTGGCAAGGTGGCAGTTTTATTTCCTGCGTGACATCAGAGGCCAGACCCATACGACTGGTAGTGTGCGTCAGTTGTCAGCCGCAAGTGAAGCCTTTGGCAGCGTACTATCAACTTCATTGTCTGAGGACACATGTATAGCATCCCTACCCCCTCTCACTAACCCTTAGGATCGAAACTGTCCCGGTTGACAGCAAGATCACCATACTGATGGGAGGAAGTGTTGGTGGACAGCCCAGCTAGGAGTCCTATGTCCATACCGACATCAGCTTATGTCTATGGTATCAGTGTGTCCTCTGCTGGGGTATCATCATGGTGCTGAAGCCGACTGGTGATCGTGTACCAGTCTCCAGAACCCTACTGGGAGTTATTGAAGCTGGGGATGGAAAAGGGTACCACTCTGTGGTGGACCAGCTTGCATGGCTTGACCTGCGATTATTGGTCAGCCTTTTTTCGGGTTCTGGAGTTGCATCAAGATAGCCCCACTGCAAACGGCGGTTAGTTTGAAATGGAAGCTTCCAGGCGTGGGAGCAGCTGGTTTTCATGCCGTACGAGCACGGTGCAAAAAACTAGATGAGAATAGAGAGCCATTGTCCAAAAGATTGCGTTGGTGACCTCTTCACCGTTGAATATTTTCTGCAGGTTGCTTATTGTTTTCCTTTCTGTGGTACTGGAATTAGAATGAAATGTGTGAATTTGGAGTGTGTTCCGATGACGATGGGCCCATCCCTCGCAGGAATGAGTCGATGAAGTCCGTATGTCAGCGCTCTCTCAGGAGCTGTGGCACTGTCCGGTCATGGGACTACTGTGGGAGTGCTGACGAGATTGACGCACAGAAGCCGCAGGAGTGGGCTGACTTTTATGTCCCGCGTGATGTTGAGCAGGCATGCCGCCTTGTGAGCGCCTTCCTGCTTGTGAATCCCCAGTGGTCAGTGTGCAGGAGGTTTATGACTTGCTGACACAGCAGTGGTGGGATGACTACCTGACAATAGCTGTCATGTGTTGTCTTCCTCAGTACTTCCTATACCATGTGGATCCCATTTTTGAGAGAAAAGTATGCGCAAATATCTGAAAAGGAGTGGTGTGGGAGGTATACTGGCCAACCTCAGTGAATATATTTCATAATTTGCTTTAGAAGAAAGTCTTCAAGTGCGTCCTTTGCAATTACAGCTGCTGTGAGAGAATAATCAAGTAGGCGGTCTTGCAGGTTGTCATAAATTTGGAAACATTGTGTTTCCTGAGAGTGAAATGTCGGGACTGGCATCACAAGTAGTCTGGATATGGCACTTGTAATAGCATGTTGTGTTGTCGGCCGGTAATGAACCATAGGAATATAATTGCTTAGGAAGAGGGTACAGTGTTTAGAGACGTTGTGCCATATTTTCAATTGCCTCATGGGACCGAACATGGAAATCTGTGATTTATGGTCAGTAATAAGGGGACATTTTGTGCCGTAATGAAATGTATTAAATACATCGAAGCCAAATATGATTTCAAGGACTTCTTTTTCGATTAGAGAACAGTTCATTTGGATTGAAGTTAGCGTTGTAGATACACATACTATGTAATTCATGCCTATCAGTGCTTCTGCGAGAAAGCAGGGCCGTTTTACCATGTCGAGAGGCATCTGTGGCCAGATTAAGGCTTTTGATGAATTATTGGTCGCCAGATAAGGAGTGAACTTTAGAAACTGCGTTTACTTTTGAAAGGCCCCTGATACTGTTGTAACCATTTACACTTTGCGCATTTCTTACATGAATTATTAAGACGTGTGGCAATTTGGAGTGTGAAGTCGTCAAGGTTAGGATCTCGATGGACCACCATCCCTGGGCGCAGGTTAACAGCAGCTTGGTGTGAGATGGCCTGTTTGGCGTCTGAAGGCACTAATGAAACATAATTAACAAAGCAAAGGTTTATTGTTGAAAGATACACGATTGTCTTGATTTACAGGCTGCTTGCACATGCCACGCTTGAATATGCTCGCTCTTGGGTGTTGCATGCTGTCTCGGCTGCGGCGGCAGATGGAGCTGCAAAGTCAGCTTCCAGCAACGCCACGGGGTCGCTGGCCGTGCCGTACTGGCTGGCATTGTCATCTGTGCTCTCCATGGTAGCTGGAGCTCTAGAAAATGGGTAACAGGGGTGCACTCGATCACACCGTAGGTGGCACACCGGTAGGTATCCACCATCCCCTCTCCAAGTGCATGTAGTCATGCTGAGTTACGCAGCGACCTTCCAACAGGACTAAGGGCAGCAGCATCGAAGTCTGCTTTCAGGAACAGAGGCGGATGGGGGAAACGGAAAATACCACGATGACAGATTATGGTCCGCTCCCTGGACCTGCTGGTTTGGCCACCAAAAGGTTGCTGGATGATGGCGCCCACAGGTCCCCATCAGTCTTGACTCGGATGGTGGCTCTGCAGCTCACAGTAGCTATGTCCCCCAGGTGGGGTACATTGCTCCATCAAAGATTGTGGATGACTAGACCAGCAGGAGATAGATCGACATAGGTCCAACCTGCAGTTTGGACGGCTGCAAACATATTAGATGCCAGACTGACACACGTCCTCCCTGTGGGCTCATTGGCTGCAGACTAGCATCCTTCCACTGGAACAGGAGTAATATTTTTATAGGGGTAGACCATGAGCTTTGCCACTGTGCGGTGGCCATGACATCACTTGGGGTCTGCTTTTCTCGTCTGGTCAGCTTCTCATGTCACCACAGTTGCAGCTGAAAGGTGTCTCAACTTTGCCTTTCAGGAGTAGTGGCGGACGTATTTTACAGGGTCAGTATACTGAATAGTTATTCTTGTGTCAGAGCTATGCTTTGTTATTCGACTCTGCTTAGTAAACACAATGACGGTATCCTCCTATCTCTGTGATGACATTCTGATGCATTGGAGGTTTGGACGCCCAGCTATTATGGTGTGTAGTAATGAATTCTATCTTGAGGACGTATTACATGCAACATCAACTGTCCTTTCTTGCTGGTATTCCACCCAGCTGTTGCATACTGAACTTTGCCCACTTCTTGCATTACCAGGGGTACTTCAAAATTGTACTCAACTATGCGAAGATTGTTATTCCGTGGCGGTTCAGGCTCTCGAGAGACTTCACACTTTTGTAGGTTGGACATTAATTCATTTGGTTGTAGTGTTTGGAACAATAGATGTAAGTTTGTTAGATGTTTCTTGTAGCACCATTTACTAAGATATATCGTCCACGTAGTTAACTGTATATGGAATCTTCTGAATCACTAATTCTAAATAACGTTAGAAAAATGCTAGTGCACTAGAAATTTCGAATGGCAGCTGGTATTATCTGCAAAGTCCAAATGGGGTGTTAATAACCATCAAATGTCGTGACTGTTCATCTATTGGAAGTTGCAAATATACTGGTATGCGCAGCGAACATTCTTTATTTTACAGTAAGGATGGGTACACAATTATCACTCGATAACTCACAACAACAATCCGCCCTGTATCGGCGTAAAGTTGTAGAGAAAGGCTCAGAGAAGTATCCACGTAGTCTGTGGTCACATAAGTGCATCAACATCCATATATTCGCAACGCAGAGTTGTCCAAGTGACATGCGATAACAGTCCGGTCACCTATGAACGGCGTCAGTGAGGTATACTATAGCACAACATGATACGTAATCAGTTATCGCTGGCATGGCTACCGGTTCTATGTCCTGGGTGAAGTTAAGAGGCTAGTCCCATGTAACTTCTCATGGGAGTCTTTTAATAGTTGCAGCTGAAGTCTTTGGCACCTTATATCTCATAACGTCGACCTATCCGTCTCAGAACACAGATACAGCATGAACCATACTTCTCCATCTACTCTCTTTAAAAGTTGCTGGAGGTTCGTTGCACTATATACACTTCTAATTCCAGCTTGTTCCTTTCTATGTTTGAAAGCTGATGTACTTTCTATATGGTAGGTAATAATTTTAGCGAATATCTTGTAGATTTTTTAGCTCTGTGGTTTTCTTGTGTAGTTTGTATCCTTTACTGTGAAGAAGAATATTTCTTAATTCTTCCACATTTGGAGAGTTGTCGGCTTTAAGAAAATTCTGTAAGTAATTCTACAAATTTCTTTTGGAAAACTTTTACTCCAGATTTAATCATTTCTATGGAAACGCGATAATATCTCGATCTCTTCCTGGTCTTCATACGTCGAATGATGTTGTACACCTCAACTGACATTACTTCCGGAATCTTATGACCATAACGACGATATAACTCTGATGGAAATGACAAGTATTACACCACGAAACACCAGACCGATATTTATCAAGCTCCGCAGACATCCTCGGTATGTAACGGACATTAAATGATCAAATTCTTATTACATTCGGAGCTGACTGCTGTCATCAAGATCGGTATAAGGTGTCGCCTCCCCCCTCCCCCCCCCACCCTCAGGTCACGAACATACTCTTGTTTTCTATATGACATGGAAACAAACAGTATGAGTTCGTGTACACTACTGGCCATTAAAATTGCTACACTACGAGGATGACGAGCTACAGACGCGAAATTTAACCGACAGGAAGAAGATGCTGTGATATGCAAATGATTAGCTTCTCAGAGCATGCATACAAGGCTGGCGCCGGTGGCAACACCTACAACGTGCTGACATGAAGAAAGTTTCCAACCGATTTCTCATACACAAACAGCAGTTGACCGGCGTTGCCTGGTGAAACGTTGTTGTGATACCTCGTGTAAGAAGGAGAAATGCCTACCATCACGTTTTCGACTTTGATAAAGGTCGGACTGTAGCCTATCGCGATTGCGGTTTATCGTATCGCGACATTGCTGCTCGCGTTGGCCGAGATCCAATGACTGTTAGCAGAATATTGAATCGGTGGGTTCAGGAGGGTAATACGGAACGCCGTGCTGGATCCCAACGGCCTCGTATCACTAGCAGTCGAGATGACAGGCATCTTATCCGCATGGCTGTAACGGATTGTGTAGCCATGTCTCGATCCCTGAGTCAACAGATGGGGACGTTGCCGTTTGTTACACGTCTCGGTCACCTCTTGTTCGCATTGACGGCACTTTGAACAGTGGACGTTACATTTCAGATGTGTTACGACCCGTGGCTTTACCCTTCATTCGATCCCTGCGAAACCCTACAGTTCAGCAGGATAATGCACGACCGCATGTTGCGGGTCCTGTACGGGCCTTTCTGGATACAGAAAATGTTCGACTGCTGTCCTGACCAGCACATTCTCCATATCTCTCACCAATTGAAAACGTCTGGTCAATGGTGGCCGAGCAACTGGCTCGTCACAATACGCCAGTCACTACTCTTGATGAACTGTGGTATCGTGTTGAAGCTGCATGGTCAGCTATGCCTGTACACGCCATCGAAGCTCTGTCTGACTCAATGCCCAGGCGTATCAAGGCCGTTATTACGGCCAGGGGTGGTTGTTCTGGGTACTGATTTCTCAGGATCTATGCACCCAAATTGCGTGAAAATGTAATCACGTGTTAGTTCTAGTATAACATATTTGTGTAATGAATACCCGTTTATCATCTGCATTTCTTCTTGGTGTAGCAATTTTAATGGCCAGTAGTGTATTATTCTGCTCGATTACGCCATTTGGTACCCTAGTCAGAAAAACTTTGACAACAGTGTTTACCACAGTTGCCAAAGTCTAGCAAACATTGTACCTCCCTTCAAAAATTATCTCATCAGTCTTTTGTCCAGGCCGGGACTCCAGGAGTTCCAAGGAGGCAAGGATCTCGAAAATCGTTGCTTCCTTTCACATTTCAGTCGGCTGTCTACGGACACGTTGGCATCGATCTGATCCCCAGAACCAGAACCGAGACTCATTGCTGAACATCACAGAATGCCACTCAGTGTCACAATTGACCCTGGTCCTGTAACATGATAGTGTCTCTTATCTGTGGTATGGTGTAAGGGGTAAACGAGGCATGACAACTAGAGATCTCAACCTAGCTTGCAATAAGCTTTTCCTGATAGTTCGTGATGACAGTGTGCGTGTTGCCTCTGCCCGCATTTCAGATGTTATCATCTGTCTATTCCACAGAGCCACTCGAAGAATTCTGCCACCTTTCCGTTATGTAGTCCTTGTGGAGGGACACTTCTTGTCACACTGTTGTCCTGAGTCCTCCACACTACCACGAGTTCTGCTATCATCGCAGTACAGATAACTGTCTGTGAGAGCTGACCTTTCTGCACCTACACTATCCACTCATATTAATATTACCACCAGTTAAAAACCTGAATAACCACCTTTTGCAGCGCGGACTGCTGCGAGTCGTGCAAGAGGAGAGTCAGTGAGTTTCTGTAAGGCATCGACACTGGTGTGCAGCCATGCCGACTCAAGTGCCGTGGCCAGCTGCGCTAGGTTTCTCTGATGAGGATCCACTGAGCAAACAGCCCGATCGAGGTGGTCCCACATATCTTAGATTGGGTTAAAATCGGGGAGTTGCTGGCCAAGGGAGTATGTAAACTCATCCTGGTGCTCTTCGAACCACGCTCGTGTCTGTGTGATACGTTGCATTGTCCTGCTGGTGGATGACGTCGTGCTCAGGAAAACGAACTGCACATAGATATAAACTTGGCCCCCAAGGATAAATGCATTCTAATGTTGATCCACTGTACGTTCCAGAATTCACCTGACCATTCACCTGACCATTGAGCCCCCTCCTCGTTTGCTTTCAGTAGTTTCACGCCCTACACGCAAACAGCCATCTGTCCGATGGAGAATAAAGCTTGATTCATCTGAAAAGGCCACCTGTTACCACTTAGCGGATGTCCAGTTGCGGTATTCGCGTGCAAATTCCAACTTCCGCCACCGATGAACAGCAGTCAGCGTGGGCACGTGAACCAGGCGCCTGCTGCGTTCGCTGAACGGACGTTGAGGAGACGGTACTGGTAGCTCCTCTCTTCATCTGGGCGGACAGTTGTTCAACATTTGCACGTCCTCTCGCCCGTACACTTCCCTGCGGCCGTCGTTCACCCCTGTCGCCTATGGCTTGTGGTGCATCAGTCTCCTCGGCGCCGGTTTACAATAGCGCCATTTTGCCATGCGCGGTATACTTTAACTACGGTGGCACGCGAACAGTTTAGAAACTTAGCTGTTTTGGAAACGCCTGCACCCTTGGTCCAAAAGCCAATTATCACGCTGTTTAGGACGTCAGATAAAATCGATCCGTTTCCGCATTACGAAAATGGCTCTGAGCACTATGGGACTTAACTTCTGAGGTCATCAGTCCCCTAGAACTTAGAACTACTTAAACCTAACTAACCTAAGGGAATCACACACATCCATGCCCGAGGCAGGATTCGAACCTGCGACCGTAGCGATAGCGTGGTTCCAGACTGTAGCGCCTACAACCGCTCGGCCAGTCCGGCCGGCCTCGCATTACGGCAACGACTGCAGTGTTATCCGCGTCCCCCAACACGCTTTATGTACACTCCAGTAGTATTGCTGCCACCTGTCATCTGTTTCTCATGTCAAAGATGCGGTCTTTCTTAAATTCCGAAAGATGTCGATAAGCTGTACATTAACGTCTCTGGACTCGCTATGTTGGTATCTCCATTTAATGATTTCCAGTAACACTGAAGGGAAGCTCCGTCTTATGCGAGACAAATTTTATTGTTTTGTTATTACCCATACATGTTTCAGTACTTTATGTGCTATCTTCATTGGAATCTTTGTTTATTTTCTTTCTGAAAAATTATAATTCTGCACTAACCTCTTGTCTAGCTTATATGAACTTTGGCTAAATGATATTTACATGTACAAAGAAACAATTATTAGGCGTTTAATATATTATCTTAGTTTTCATATACAGTTAAACAAACGTTTCATACAGTTCGAGCATTGTAAGTTGTACACCTACGTTGTGCAGAAAGTCTTACGTCTAGATATTAATTTGGAAATAACATAGTTACGTATTTGTTCATACATATCCCATGGACCTATTAGTTGTGTATGCTGCTAGTATTATGTCTACCACGCATTCTACAGCTTGTCGTCTGCAGACAACATATCATACCTCAACTCTGTTACATGATTATGTATTTAACTGTATTCGTAAACTAACGTAAAATATTTTTAGCCTAACTATCGCTCCTTTGTACAAGTAAATATCTTTTAGCTAAAAATTGATATTTCGTTTACAAGATGATGATGATGTTTGGTTTGTTGGGAGCTCAACTGCGCAGTCATCAGCACCTGTACAAAGTCTGTACAAAGTCCCAATTTTTACATAGTCCAATCTAGCCACTGTCACGAACGAAAAAGATGAAATGATGAGGACAACACAAACACTCAGTTTTCGGGCAGAGAAAAAAGTCCCCAACCCGGCCGGAAATCGATCCCGGGGCCCCGTGGTCTAGAGGCATCAACGCTAACCACTTGACCACGAACTGCGGACAGCAGATTGTTGTTGTTGTTGTGGTCTTCAGTCCTGAGACTGGTTTGATGCAGCTCTCCATGCTACTCTATCCTGTGCAAGTTTCTTCATCTCCCAGTACCTACTGCAACCTACATCCTTCTGAATCTGCTTAGTGTATTCATCTCTGGGTCTCCCCCTACGATTTTTACCCTCCACGCTGCCCTCCAATACTAAATTGGTGATCCCTTGATGCCTCAGAACATGTCCTACCAACCGGTCCCTTCTTCTTGTCAAGTTGTGCCACAAACTCCTCTTCTCCCCAATTCTATTCAATACCTCCTCATTAGTTATGTGATCTACCCATCTAATGTTCAGCATTCTTCTGTAGCACCACATTTCGAAAGCTTCTATTCTCTTCTTGTCCAAACTATTTACCGTCCATGTTTCACTTCCATACATGGCTACACTCCATACAAATACTTTCAGAAATGACTTCCTGACACTTAAATCTATACTCGATGTTAACAAATTTCTCTTCTTCAGAAACGCTTTCCTTTCCATTGCCAGTCTACATTTTATATCCTCTTTACTTCGACCATCATCAGTTATTTTGCTCCCCAAATAGCAAAACTCCTTTACTACTTTAAGTGTCTCATTTCCTAATCTAATACCCTCAACATCACCCGACTTAATTCGACTACATTCCATTATTCTCGTTTTGTTTTTGTTGATGTTCATCTTATATCCTCCTTTCAAGACACCATCCATTCCGTTCAACTGCTCTTCCAAGTCCTTTGCTGTGTCTGACAGAATTACAATGTCATCGGCGAACCTCAAAGTTTTTATTTCTTCTCCATGGATTTTAATACCTACCCCGAATTTTTCTTTTATTTCCTTTACTGCTTGCTCAATATACAGATTGAATAACATCGGGGAGAGGCTACAACCCTGTCTTACTCCCTTCCCAACCAATGCTTCCCTTTCATGTCCCTCGACTCTTATAAATGCCATCTGGTTTCTGTACAAATTGTAAATAGCCTTTCGCTCCCTGTATTTTACCCCTGCCACCTTTAGAATTTGAAAGAGAGTATTCCAGTCAACATTGTCAAAAGCTTTCTCTAAGTCTACAAATGCTAGAAACGTAGGTTTGCCTTTCCTTAATCTTTCTTCTAAGATAAGTCGTAAGGTCAGTATTGCCTCACGTGTTCCAGTGTTTCTACGGAATCCAAACTGATCTTCCCCGAGGTCGGCTTTTACTAGTTTTTCCATTCGTCTGTAAAGAATTCATGTTAGTATTTAGCAGCTGTGGCTTATTAAACTGATTGTTCGGTAATTTTCACATCTGTCAACACCTGCTTTCTTTGGGATTGGAATTATTATATTCTTTTTGAAGTCTGAGGGTATTTCGCCTGTTTCATACACCTTGCTCACCAGATGGTAGAGTTTTGTCAGGACTGGCTCTCCCAAGGCCGTCAGTAGTTCCAATGGAATGTTGTCTACTCCGGGGGCCTTATTTCGACTCAGGGCTTTCAGTGCTCTGTCAAACTCTTCACGCAGTATCGTATCTCCCATTTCATCTTCATCTACATCCTCTTCCATTTCCATAATATTGTCATCAAGTGCATCGCCCTTGTATAGACCCTCTATATACTCCTTCCACCTTTCTGCTTTCCCTTCTTTGCTTAGAACTGGGTTTCCATCTGAGCTCTTGATGTTCATACAAGTGGTTCTCTTATCTCCAAAAGTCTCTTTAATTTTCCTGTAGGCAGTATCTATCTTACCCCTAGTGAGATACGCCTCTACGTCCTTACATTTGTCCTCTAGCCATCCTTGCTTAGCCATTTTGCACTTCCTGTCGATCTCATTTTTGAGACGTTTGTATTCCTTTTTGCCTGCTTCATTTACTGCATTTTTATATTTTCTCCTTTCATCAATTAAATTCAATATTTCTTCTGTTACCCAAGGATTTCTACTAGCCCTCGTCTTTTTACCTACTTGATCCTCTGCTGCATCGCTACTTCATCCCTCAAAGCTACCCATTCTTCTTCTACTGTATTTCTTTCCCCCATTCCTGTCAATTGTTCCCTTATTCTCTCCGTGAAACTCTGTACAACCTCTGGTTCTTTCAATTTATCCAGGTCCCATCTCCTTAAGTTCCCACCTTTTTGCAGTTTCTTCAGTTTTAATCTACAGGTCATAACCAATAGATTGTGGTCAGAGTCCACATCTGCCCCTGGAAATGTCTTACAATTTAAAACGTGGTTCCTAAATCTCTGTCTTACCATTATATAATCTATCTGATACCTTTTAGTGTCTCCAGGGTTCTTCCATGTATACAACCTTCTATCATGATTCTTAAACCAAGTGTTAGCTATGATTAAGTTGTGCTCTGTGCAAAATTCTACCAGGCGGCTTCTTCTTTCATTTCTTAGCCCCAATCCATATTCACCTACTACGTTTCCTTCTCTCCCTTTTCCTACAGTCGAATTCCAGTCACCAATGACTATTAAATTTTCGTCTCCCTTCACTGTCTGAATAATTTCTTTTATTTCATCATACATTTCTTCAATTTCTTCGTCATCTGCAGAGCTAGTTGGCATATAAACTTGTACTACTGTAGTAGGTGTGGGCTTCGTATCTATCTTGGCCACAATAATGCGTTCACTATGCTGTTTGTAGTAGCTTACCCGCATTCCTATTTTCCTATTCATTATTAAACCTACTCCTGCATTACCCCTATTTGATTTTGTGTTTATAAACCTGTAGTCACCTGACCAGAAGTCTTGTTCCTCCTGCCACCGAACTTCACTAATTCCCACTATATCTAACTTTAACCTATTCATTTCCCTTTTTAAATTTTCTAACCTACCTGCCCGATTAAGGGATCTGACATTCCACGCTCCGATCCGTAGGACGCCAGTTTTCTTTCTGCTGATAACGGCATCCTCTTGAGTAGTCCCCGCCCGGAGATCCGAATGGGGGACTATTTTACCTCCGGAATACTTTACCCAAGAGGACGCCATCATCATTTAATCATACAGTAAAGCTGCATGCCCTCGGGACAGGAGATTAGCATGTAATAATAATTTTTACGGAAGAAAATAAACAAAAAATCAGAGTGAAGGTAGCATATAAAGCACTGAAACAAAAAAGTGATGTCTTGCAAAATGAAGCGTTTTTCTCTCCTTTTTTCTTAGCAAACACGGAAAATAAGAAGAGCTACAACATCCAAAAGATGGTTAGTTGCAGTAATGTTACACGCATCCAATAGAAATTGCGCAGTCACATCATTCTCCTTATGTAGGAATGACTATTTCCTCTACTGAAAATATTAAAAATATGTTCGCATATGGATAAAGTATTGATCACCATACCCCACAGTCATGGAAATCCTGGAGTATGTTTCACAGCGTTCGGACAAGCCATTTGAGGTGTAACACTTCTGATTTCCGGTAGTATTTGCGCTGATAAGGTCCGTAACGTTGGTTGCACGGAGGTTGGCCGGCGTGTCGCCCTCGATGTGTGAAACCCAATTGGCATCAGTACAGGAAGTGTGCGCCTGTACACCACACATAACGCCTCTGTTAAATATTTTACGGACCGCATTCCGATTCTGCAATTCCTATGTTTCCAGCCGAAGTTATTGCCGCGGCAGGCTAACAAACATCTGAGGAATCAGATACGTCGCAAGCTGTTCTGTCAGCGCTAAAGAGTCAGCGGGCGGCCGCCATCCTAAAGCGGCTGAAATATTTAAGCAGACGGAACGACGGCGCGTCCATAAATTGAGCGGCCCGCTACGTGTAATGTATCGGAATCACGCTATCGTAGATTATGCGGGCAGGCTGCACAGAGTGGCAGGGAAACAGGCGAGCAGCGGATGCACGCCGCCATGGCGCAGGGGGCGCTGACCTCCGCTCGCGTTCTGCTCCCACGCCCAGGGCACACTCTTCTCTGGCCCAATGCTCCAAATCCTCTTCATTGCCTCAAATGACGTGCCTGCTGCTACAAAATAATTACCCTGAAAATTAGCGATTTCTTGTTTGTCTGAAACAACAGAAAAACTTGTATTGTTAAGGTCAGCTCCGCTCACTGCGTGGAATTCATACCAGGAATTAGAACCTCATTAAGAGGTAAAGTAACTCAGTTTGGTTCGAAGAGGTGTCCCTTAGTTAGAAACACACAAGTTCATTAGCATACCAACAACCAGAAAAATGTAGCTACTAATAAAGCACAGTTAACGCAAGGCTAAATAATTTATTGGTACCAACTCTTTTTACGTCACTGATGAACTTGTGAACCAAATCCAACTGATGTTGTTCTGGTTTACTGTATGACTATGTAGTATCTTAATCCGGCTCAGTCACAGTGCACCAATGCAGTCTGTACAATTAAGCCTCGTAAATTTTTTTTTTAAATTTGCAGTGGTCGGCTACAATAGTTTTGGAACTGAAGTAAGCTTTTTAATTAATGTGCGAATGAAAATTTCTCACATATTTGACGATTAGCTCACTTAATAATCTTGGAAGGACACTAATTCCTAAATCTGAATCCGAAGAACTAACATTGCTATGTATAATATATACCACCCATTCAATAAGTTCCGAGACTGATTTTATTCCTGGCTTACAAGCGACGTAAACACAGTAACCACGGTGGCACCTTGAACTTAAAACTACAAACAGCAGATGTACAGTCGAGCAGTCAGCTGTAAACAGCCAGTGTTAATTAGTGGACCTGTGTGTACTTTGTTGTGTCACAAACCGTAATTGAGTACCTACCACCTCTAAACCAAGCGTTCAAAATAATTTACAGGACGTTTTGAAGAAGAGAAATGTGTGTGCTAAGTTCGTCCAACACGCCATGACTCCTGAACAAAACCAACGGCACGTGGACGCCTGCCACAACTTGGTTGAAATGCACAACGCGGACAACTATTTTCTGGGAAAAATCATCACGAGTGATAAGACTTGGTCTCATAAACACGAAACGAGACCGTAATGGCGAAGTGCAGAGATTCACATGAAGAGTCAACGCTTTGGTCACATAACCGACACTCAAGCCAATGTGACACGCAGATTTAACAGCATGCCAAACAAGGACTTTTCTGACATTTCACATGGATGTTTGAACGTTCTATGCATCGCACTTAAGTGGGGGAGCGGGGATAGGGGGAGATAATAGAACAGAAGAAGCATTAAACCACCGTTTTGATTTTTCTCTATTTTTGCGTTAATCCAGTCTCGAAACTTTCTGGACTGCCAGGTTGCGTTGTATCTCTGTAGTATCTCAGAAGCTCCTCGCAGTTCGGCTTGGTACGACAACCTGATCTGCGAGGAGATTCTATGACTCTACAGGGAACGTTACAGATATTATATGTTAATGTCCAAAGCTCATAGATGCGGCGTACAAGGATTAGACAAATATACGAAAACAACATACATTATTATGCATAATATGGTGTAGGAAAACCGCCGGCGCTTAAATAAACTTCCAGTTATCTCGGAATGGATAAATACAGGTGCTATATGCTTCTCAAGGGAATCTTATACCATCCTCCCTGCAAAATAGGGGCAAGTTCAGGTAACGATGATGGAGGTGGATAGCGATCACTTATCCTTCTCTCCAACGTAGACCACAAAAGTTCAGCAATATTGAGATCTGTTGTTTGAGATGGCCAGGGAAGATGCGACAATTAATCCTCGTGCTCACAAAACCAGTCCTGGACGATTCGAACTGTGTGAAGAGGAATCCCGTAGTCTTGAAACACAGCATCATCACTGGGGAACAAACATTGTACTATTGGATCAGCCAAAACAGTCACATAATGCGACTTTGAAAAATAATCTTAGAATACCACGATATGGCTGCTCAAATCATCGCCTAACCCCCTCCATATTTCACTCTTGGGACATAAAGTCGGCCATCAGTTGGAAACAGTGTGAAACAAGACTAACAGGACCAAACGACTTTCTTCCATTGCTCCATAGTCCAGTATTTATGGGTTCGGCACCACTTCTCTGTTATAGGCATTTTCGTCACCGGAGAGTGGTTATACAGTTACAGCTTAAAGAATCCCTTAGTTTTGTTCCGATTCTGATAGAGTCCACGAGTATTCGCCTTTCAAGAAAAGTTAACCAGTACAACAATTCGTAATTACCACTGAATTTACACAAGCCTAATCTTAGGCTGAAGGCCATAGTGGTGAAAGAGTCGAAGTTTAATTTTTACTCCTGATAGCAGAGGCCAAGTCCTAGTGATGGTGATATCAGGCACTGGCGTCTCCCTCAGTCGACGGTGGCTGGTGTGAAACGGAATCATACGTAGTGAAGATTTTGAATGAGACTCTGACTGAAGAACTGTGGGTGCAGCCTGGTACAGAGTTCGATGGAGTGGCTTTGCACCACCCTAAATAAGCAGGCCAGAGAGAGATACTAGAAGAACCATTTGCGATTACGTGGCCTGTGGAAGTAAACAGGTCAGTGAGGCCAGCGATCTCTAGCAGCACTCGCACTGCTGCCTGCTGTTCCAGTCAGTTTATGTGATTAAAGTTCTATCGTTTGCAATTGTAAACCCTCCCGGGTTAGGTTACTCACATACCACACATGAGGGAGAGTTCGCAATTCAGCCAGGCGAGTTGTCCATACACCACTCTGCCCCTCTCCACCCACCCACGTAAAGGATGAGAGGATGGTGCCGGGAGCGGAGATGGGCTTACAACCTTGGAAGCTGGGGGCCCAATCCTATTGGGTTGGCATTGTCCCTGGCACTGGTAGCTTGGAACCAAAGATTATTAAAATTTTCTGGTAAGGAAGCACCGGTGTTTGCCTGGGCTACACAAAGTTGATCTCGTTGAATGAATGTGGATCTGGTGTGCCACGGTCAAACCCAAGAGCAGGGCGACCACAGCTGGCGTGCAGCAGTGGCTGTGTAGTGGAACGGAGACTTTCGAGATGCCTGGTGATCGTGTCCCTACGCTGTGATCCTCGCCTCACGCCATGCTGGTGTGGGCAGACCTGGAGCGGCTAGCAAGACTGGCAGCAGCCGAGGAGCGAGCCATCTGAAGCGAGTCTGTATGGAGGCCAAACGTAGAAATAGACATACGGGACATATATGGCTTAAAGTGGTGCAAAATCACTCGAAAAAGGACATGGACAAATTGTACCCCGAGGGCGGATGTGAGGACAGGAAAGTTTGAAAAGGAAAACTGTAGAGCCCAGAGGGAGAAGTGAGTGTGTGAGCAGGTGAAAAGTTAATCTCTTGGGCCAGGAGGGCCTAAATGAATGTAAAAAACGGACATCAATGGTGGTGGGAGGTTAAAGGTGGGTGCGGTAGCACTTGGAATGTAAAGTATTTCTGACCAGAGGGCACAAAGGTGTGTCGGTAGGGCAGAGATGAGTGCAGGAGCACTTGAAACGACAGTGATCGTTGGATGGGAAGGGGAGGCTATGTCGCATAGCCAAGGCGGTTGCCGGATCTCGATCCTACGGATTTTTTTGCATGGTGACACAGGAAATCCTTGTATGAAACCGCAGTAGATACCGAAGAACACCTGGTAGGTTGTGTCTTAGCTGCCTGTCTCATTGTAAGTCAGACCATGGGGATATGAGACAATCAGACGAAATTTTATGCGCGATTATGATGTATGTATGGGCACTGGCAATAGTAACTTTGAACAGTTGCTATGACCTAAAATTGTTGCTGTAAAGTATAAGTTGTTTGTGTTAAAACGAACTAAATATTTATCTCTCATCATTATCTCAAAGCAATCAGTTTAGGATCCTCAACTACGTGTATATTTTTGCCCCTAAAGGTATAGGACACGTTATTTTTTGCAATTTTGCAAGCCACATCGGCTGACTATGTTATTTAACTTGTCTGGTCAAAATGAAGTGAAGTATTTGTCTCTTGCAAAGGACATAATATTTTATAGCATAAGTTCAAAGCAATGCTGAAGGTAATTGATACACAAGAGTGGGCTGAAAAGTAATTTCTGTGAATTTTTATTTGAAAACTAGTAAAGCTTTTTAAATGAAACAAACGTTATTAACGTTCTACGTCTTTATTCTCCTGTGCCTATATATTTGCCGCCCTCTGTCGCTGAAAGGCTCTTAATTGTAGCGGATAACTTGGCGGTGTGTAAGGTAACACTGTCAGTGCGTGGGAAACAGAGTGCTGTAATCGAGATTCGAATATGAAGATTTCGTTCACACAGGGAGCATCCTTTCCTTCAGCATGACAATGCCAGACCACACACGAGCGCTGCGACATCTGCAATAATCCGGCGCTTTGGATTCACTAACATCGATCATCCTCCATCAGTTCTGACTTGGACCCCATCCGATTTTTTACCTGTTTCCAAAACTTAAAGAACACCTTCGTGGACTTCAGTCCGATAGTGATGAAGCGGTGCAAGCAGAAGTGAGGTTGTGGATTCGTCAACAAAGTCAAATATTCTACAGTGGCTGTATCAGCGAGCTGGCCTCTCGTTGGGAGAGATGTATTCGTCGCCAGGATGACTATGTTGAGAAATAAATATGTGGACATGAAGAATAAAGATGTAGAATGTTAATGAAGTTCGTTTTATTTAAATGTAATTTTTCACATAAAAAATTCGAAGGCATTGCTTTTCAGTGCACCCTCGTACTGGTCAGACCAGTGGACTCCAAACATAATGTAACCTCATCTTTCTGTACTAATGATGTCTGTCTTTTGTTGGTCAACGGAGGAAGTTGTCGAAGTTCGTAGATTAACTTCCTTCTTATTACATTCTACAGCTCTGTGTAATATACAAGGTGTTTCAAAAAGATTCATCCGATTTCACAAGAGTATATATATTCTACATGAATTAAGATAGAAATTTAGGGGAGAAGAATAACACAGTTTTTGTTTTCGGAGTGACCATACCGTTTTACAAGGGCAAATGTTCTGCATGAACGCACATAAAACTTTGCGGTACGTGTTACAGTCGCGTTCAGAATCAACGTTTTCATTTGAAATTGACAGATATTCAATATGTCCTTTAGCGGATGCTTAACAAACATGCAGACGATGCAAAACTCGTTCCAAACTTATGCGCACACGCTGTCGCTAAGCGGTGTCGTAGTTAACCCAGAGTTGTTGGAAGGGTAAGGTAGGCGCATAGATTAAGCCTTTCAGAAAATCCTTAAAAAAAGAAAGAAAACTAGGAAATTGACCTACCGTGTGTAAGGGTAGCCTTGTAAACCAACGGTGTAATGAGAGATCCGTACGATCCATAGTCCGACTCATAGTGGAGGCAGTTTATTGTTGATGAGTGAATGAAATTTCTGGTATTTTTGATGTTGTGTTATTGCTAATTTGATTCGACGGAAACTGGGTAATGAATGAGTGAGGGAGAGAGCTAGTTGCATAAGACAGACCGTTACCGATAATCTCATGAACAGGCGTTAACGTAAACTTTCAGTTTCGATGCGTAATTTCTAATTCATTCTAATGTTCTAAGTTCATTCATGTAGAAGGCAAAGCCTTGTGAAAACGTTTGAAACTTTTTGAAAAACCCTGTAATCTAGCGGCATGAACAGATAGTTCACGCTAGATGTATTAAACCAAATTATTACATCAGAGCTGGTGCAACATGTCCCACATATGAAACAACAGACCGCTGTCAGCTGGCTAGGTCAACAGTTCTCATTGTTTACCGCTGCCGAAAACTACTTTTAGAAATTGCTCGAAGCGTAGATGGCCACTTCTACATTTCTGTTAATATCACCTTCATTATTTGACAAACATGTTTTCATCCAAAAGTGAGTGGTAATTTCTCAGTAGTCTAGCATCCCAGCTAACTCAAGGTAACAGAGGATAAAAATAACACACTTTGGCATGCAGTTTCGCGATTGTAGCATTTGATTCAAGAAAGTGCTCTCCCTCTTTTCTTATCAACGTACCACGCTGGCCGACAGCGGCAATTTGCAATTGCGGTTTCGCTTTAGTTGTATATATAACTTGAAGCAGATGCCAGCTGAGCGGTGCAGACGTCCTCCGTGTTGGCAACGCCTATGTATCGACCGGCAGACCGGTCCGTGTAATTGACCGCGGACCGCTGCGGTGCAACGACAGCCATCGGCGGCCTAACGTCCGCTGGTAACTGGCTGTCCTGTTAAGCCGCTCACATTTAAACTGTGCAGTCGCTGTGAAATGCAGCAGTCACCGGTCAACGATGCAGAGGCGCCTGCTGGCGAAGGTTATCGGAGAGCCTGCGATAACGGCAGGGAAACGGTTGGGGGGGGGGGGGGGCGGGGTGCAAAAGGGGCGGACAGAGAAGAGGGCGGCGTCATAAGGGTTACAAATCCCCACCTCGCAAAAATAGTTTAATAAAAGCGTTCATGTGGTTATGTGGTTACATCCATGAGATTACAAATATTTCGTATATCTAAGATCCTCGAAAATGACAAGGAATTCTATAAATTAAGAGCTGCATTTAACACACGACACTTTCCAGTCGCTGGCTTGAGAACCAGGCCACGTGGATGGGACTGCAGTCTGAGCGCCTGCAGAGAACATTCCAGCCCGGAAAAGATGTGCATTCTTCACCGTTCAAATGGCTCTGAGCACTGTGGGACTTAATATCTCAGGTCATCAGTTCCCTAGAACTTCGAACTACTTAAACCTAACTAACCTAAGGACATCACACACATCCATGCCCTAGGCAGGATTCGAACCTGCGACCGTAGCGGTCGCGCAGTTCCAGACTGAAGCGCCTAGAACCGCTCGGCCACCAGCGGCCAACTTCTTCACCGTGTCCATGACAAATGCGGCACGGTTCCTGAGTAAAGTGCATGACAGATGGTAGCTCCTGCGTCATCACATCTTTAGGTTTCTTCCAGTTTCATCCGCGTATCGAGTGTGACAAGTATGACTGCTTAAATGAAGGGCTTATTTCAATAGTGGTACAAGTCCATTTTTGTTCACTCTGAGATACAGAGTCCTAAGGTTAGATGAGCGCTGAAAATTCTGCAGTTGAGATACCAGAAATATTCAAGCATATGACTTCTTGCTAGAGATGAACCTTTCTTTCTGCTTGTTTGGACCATTAATGTCAGAAGAATTATAAAAATAAATTGCTCTGAGCACTGTGGGATTTAACTTCTGAGGTCATCAGTCTCATCAGTCCCCTAGAACTTAGAACTACTTAAAGCTAACTAACCTAAGGACATCACACACATCCATGCCCACGGCAGGATTCGAACCTGCGACCGTATCGGTCGTGCGGTTCCAGACTGTAGCGCCTAGAACCGCTCGGCCACTCCGACCGGCAGAAGCATTATAGAGAGAAAAGTGGAGGTAATGGACTTGTACTACTATTAAAATAAGCCCTTCAAATGTCCCTGTACGTGCTGTAAATAGTCTGATCTTGTCCTCGTGATCCCTACGGGTGCAACACGTGGGGGTCTGTACCATATTCCTAGATTCCTCACTTGATGATTGTTCTTAAAACTTTGTAACTAGGCATTTGCGGGATAGTTGGTGTCTATCCACAAACGTTTGCCAGATCAGGTTTTTCTTGATTTCCACAATGCTCGCAAGTGAGTCATTCAAACGTTAACCATTCCTACTGCTTTCCTTTGTATATGTCCAATAGCTCATGATAGTCCTGTTTGGTACGATCCCATACACATGAGCGATAGTTTCCGCCTGTCTCTTATTCACTCTGGAGGAGACAATATCTTTCTAAATGATACACTGCTTAAGGATCAACACCCGACAACGATAAGGTCATCTAAGATGGAGTCCAAGCTCCTAACAGGAAAAGAAATTAGGTGTGTCCTTTTCAAAGAAACCATACAGTCTTCTGTCGTGAACGGTTTGGGGAAGCTACGGAAGACGTAAATCTCGGTGGCTGGACGGGGAACTGCGCCTTCCTCTCTCTCAATGTCAGTCCAGTGCCGTAACCACCGCCGGCCGGAGTGGCCGTGCGGTTCTAGGCGCTGCAGTCTGGAACCGAGCGGCCGCTACGGTCGCTGGTTCGAATCCTGCCTCGGGCATGGATGTGTGTGATGTCCTTAGGTTAGTTAGGTTTAATTAGTTCTAAGTTCTAGGCGACTGATGACCTCAGAAGTTAAGTCGCATAGTGCTCAGAGCCATTTGAACCATTTTAGCCATTTTCGTAACCACCACTGTCAGCCGTTTTGAAGTTATAACTGAAAATCACTTAATAAATTAATTCTTTTCTTTGTATGAAAATTAACTACGTATTATTGGTCGTTCCGAAGGCACGACGCTCGTAACTAATAAAGTTTGGGACCTCCTGTTACTGCGTTGAATGGAAAGAAACGTTCTAGCTGGTTTTGATATAATATAGGTGGAAATTTTTTTAATTCGCCTTCAATCATGGTGAATTATTGTTACTTGGCTTCTTGAATGAACTGGCATTGAACAGACGGTTCATCCCATCACAAACATTTTTGATGCAGGAAATGTAAACTATCTGATCAAAAGTAACCAGAAACCCATTAGTAAACATTAATAATGCATGAATCAACCCCTTGCCCCTATTGTCGTGCACACTCCCAATGCAGTGTCTGAATATCAGTGGAGGAATGACAATCCATTATTCCTCAAGAGCAGAAACCAGAAACGTCAACGTTTTGAGTCGTCCCAAAGGTGTTCCACTGGGTTCAGAAATGGTTGCCTCACAGATGCTGCTTTATGATCGGGTACATTGGCTTGATAATATAATAATGTTACTCTGCTGTACACAGGACATAGTGCTGTAAGATGTGCTCACATTACAGTTCCCCCAGTGCAGGAAGAGAAGGCTGTGATGATGGTGCGAGCAGGTGTTGGAGTCGAAACAGGAGCCCAGGAGGTGCCAGAGAAAGGTAGCAGCAAATTGAACATCTTTATTATTGAAGCATCTGCACTGCGTAGTGCACCATGTCAGTGGCTGGCTGACCGCTGAATTCTGCTGGGCTGGCTGCTTGCATAGCCCGTGATCCTGACACAGATTCTCTACCATATGCCAACGGCCTTGTTATGTAAGTCAGCAGCGCGGTTCTCACACCAACGTTGTGTACGTTCGAATGTGGCGTATCTAATACGGACCCGGGCAGCACCCGGCTGTATCATGTGAGCGATGCCCTCCTTGATGAGATACTCGTCCTGCTGTAGGTGGCTGGTGTGCATGGGGAGCGACCCTCTGTCCCCTGGGCAGGAGCGGCTGTGCTGCTGCAGCTGACCTTGGATGGGCAGCTGCGCCGTGGCACCAAGTCCAGAAGGGACTTGTGCATGGAGCAGGCTCTGCTGTGGCCTCGTCCCAGTGACTTCTACAGGCGGGTCCATGTGGTGACCTCGTCTGGCACAGCCCTGTCGTCCCAGTAGCAGTACAAGACTGAGAACAATTTCCTTTCGAAATATTCAGTACTTAAAGTCGGCAGTGGCAGGCCTGTTGTGCATATGCACTACCACAATCGGGCACACTTCCTTAAACATCACTGCCACTGTCGGTGTTAAGATCTGCCTTGCCCCTTCCTGCACAAGGTTGCGCAGTACCACTGAGTTCTCTGTTTGAGGAACATTTAAAGTGACAACAGCCTGCACTCGCCTGCTGTCAGCCCCGCTGCAGTACACCATTCAGGCTCACACTCATTCTTTTTAATTGACTGAGCACAGTCATGGCGCTAGTTGGACCGCTGGAAGCACTTTGGAGCTCAATATTGATTCCGTACGCTGATTCCATATGATTTTTGCAAACACCTTTCCTATGCTCAACGATTCCTGCCTGTCAGTACATGAGGTGTGTCTGCCCCTGTGATTGTTCGTCCGCGTTTCCACTTCACAATTGCACTGAGCTCTCCTGACCGATCCATTCTGCTGTTATAGACCTCTACAGTAAACATAATACATCCCGCCTCCTTTTATACTGGCGGGTCCGCCTCTTATGACATCTAGTGGTAAATATCAGATTACCTGGAGCTGTCTGGGCACTTTCGATCGGATAGTGCCTAACTTAAAATTGTTACCTCGTAGTGAAAAGCATGCTATTAACAGGCGATGTAGATGTTCTTCATAAATAAACAACTACTCAGAATACTACAAGTAAATGCCGTCAGTTACCTCATTGCTATACCGTTTCTCGTGCACCTTTGCAGTAATGACGTTTCTCTTAGTGTTAATGTTGTTGTGATTTTAGTCTGAAGATTGATTTCACGCAGCTTTCCACGCTTGTCTATCTTGTATAAGCCACTTCTCGTCTGCATAGCAATTGCAGCCTACCTCCACTTGAACCTGTTTACTCTAGTTAAGCCTCGCTCTCCGTCTGCAGTTTTTACCCATCGCAATTCCCTCCTTAGCAAATTGACCATTCCTTTGTGTCTACATTTCAGTTCCATACAATGCGACACTCCAAGCAAATACTTTCAGAAAATACATCGTGACACTTAAATTAATATTACGCTAACGACGGGTAGCATTCAGTATCTACGGTCGGACGACTTTTTTGATATGCCGGGTGATCAAAAAGTCAGTATAAATTAGAAAACTGAATAAATCACGGAATAATGTAGATAGAGAGATACAAATTGACACACATGCTTGGAATGACATGGGGTTTTATTGGAACCAAAAAAATACGAAAGTTCAAAAAATGTCCGACAGATGGCGCTTCATCTGATCAGAATAGCAATAATTAGCATAACAAAGTAAGACAAAGCAAAGATGATGTTCTTTACAGGAAATGCTCAATATGTCCATCATCATTCCTCAACGATAGCTGTAGTCGAGGAATAATGTTGTGAACAGCACTGTAAAGCATGTCCGGAGTTATGGTGAGGCATTGGCGTCGGATGTTATCTTTTAGTATCCCTAGAGATGTCGGTCGATCACGATACACTTGCGACTTCAGGTAACCCCAAAGCCCAACCTGGGAGGCCCAGAATGACGAAAGTGGCCGCTAAGCAAACGATCATCACCAAACGATGCGCGCAAGAGATCTTTCACACGTCTAGCAATACTTTTTTTTGGCTCTAATAAAACCCCATGTCATTCCAAGCATGTGTGTCAATTTTTACCTCTCTATCTACATTATTCCATGGTTTATTAAGTTTTAAAATTTATACTGACTTTTTGATCACCCGGTAGAAGTGATATATTACATACGCAAACAATCCTTACAGCAGTTACTGAGATTAGCCTTCACAAACGAATATAAAAACGCGGCGAGGGACTTTATCTTATGTATGGATGTTAATATATTTCTCTTTCTCTGAAAGTCTTTCCTTGCAATTGTCAGTCTGCATTTCATATCGTCCTTACCTCGGGCATCGTCATTTATTTTGCTGCCCAAATACCAAAACAAACTTGCTACTTTTAGTGTCTCATCTCCTAACTAAATTCTCTCATCGTCGCCTGATTTAATCGGACTACACTCCATTCCCCGTGTTTAACTTTTGTCGATGCTCTATACATTCCGTTCAATCGATGTTCCAAGTTATCTTTGACAGAATTACAGTGTCATCTGCAAATAATCAAAGTCTTTATTTGTTTCCCCCGATCTTTAGTTTCCTTTCAAAATTTTTATTTGATTTCCTTTACTGCTTGGTCAATGTAGAGACTGAATAACATGGAGGATAGGTGACAACCCTATTTCACTCTCTTCTCAATTATTGTCTCCCTTAGATATTCTTTAACTCTATAACTGCAGGCTGGTTTCGTTACTAGTTATGGACATCCTTTCATTACCTATATTTTATGCAGATAACTTCAGAATTTCAAAGGGTATTCCACTCAACATTTTAAAATATTTCTAGAAATCAGCAAATGTTATAAACGTAGTTTTGCCTTTTTTTAAAATTATCTTCTAAGATAAGGGTCAGTATTGCTTTGTGTGATCCTGCATTACATTAGAGTTCAATTCCGTAAATAATTCAATTTCGTATTTTGCAACGATGACGTAGTAAAGAGATGATTCAGTAACATTCAAACCTGCAGTCAGCTGCTTTCTGGAGAATTAAGTTTATAATACTGTTCTTGAAGTCTGAGGCAATGTGTCTCATATATCTCACTTACCGGGTACAACAGTTATGGCTCTAATGGCTCTAAGCACTATGGGACGTAACATCTGAGGTCATCAGTCCCACAGAACTTAGAACTACTTAAACCAAACTAACCTAAGGACATCACACACATCCATGCCCGAGGCAGGATTCGAACCTGCGACCGTAGCGGTCGCGCGGTTCCACACTGAAGCGCCTAGAACCGCTCGGCCACATCGACCGGCGGTACAACAGTTAAATCATGGTATGTTCTCCTAGGGATCTCAGTAATTCTGAGGGAATGTCGCCTACTCCCAGGGCCTATTTTCGATTAGGGTCTTTCTGAGTTTTGCCAAATGCTTCTAGCAGCATCACACTTCGCATCTGATCTTCATTTACTTCCTCGCTTTCTTTCGATTTAGGTCTTTTATTGGTATGCCAAATTCTTCTAGCAGTATCACATCTCCCATCTCACCTTCATCTACGTTCTCTTCATATTCCGTAATAGTGTCTTCAGATTTCTCTCCTTTGCTCTTCTCTTCCATATATTTCTTCCATCTTTCAGCATTTTCTTCTTTGTTGAGTAATGGTTTTCTATCTTAGGTCTTGTTGACACACCTAAATCTCTTTTCTCCAAGGGTTTCTCTAATTTTTCTGTAAGTGGACTCTACTTTTCCTAATGCCATGCATATTTGTACAGCTTTGTATACCTCCTCCAACCATTCTTGCTTTGACACTTTGTTTTTGCTTGTTTTTGACTTCTGCATTCCATCTGGCCAGCTTCATTTGCTGCATTTTTTATATTTTCTCTTCTCGTCAACTAAATTCAATGCCACATGCTTTATCCAAACATTATTTCTAAGCCTTGTCATTTTGTCTGATTGTTCGTCTGCTGCTCTCTGCCGCCTTCACTATTTCATCTCTCAAAGCTAACCACTTATCTTCCGTTGTGTTACTTTCACCTATTTCAGAGAGTCGTTGACTGATGCTCCTTTGTTGTATAATGCTACATTTGGAACTGTCGATAATATTTGGCTGTTTCAAGTTATACACGTACCATTTTCTTAAATTCCTACCTTTCAGAAAACTCCTCAGTTTCAATCTGCATTTCACAGGCAATAAATTATGGTCGAAGTCCACCTCTGGCCCTGGAAAAGTTTCACTGTTTAAGAGCTATTTGCGACATGTATGTCTTAAATAATTGGTTTTAGGACTTCTGGTGTCTTTAGGGCTCTTCCAAGTATATAGCTTCTTCTTCCCTGATTTTTAAACCAATGACTGAATTGTGCCAGCCGGCCGCTGTGACCGAGCGGTTCTAGGCGCTTCAGTCCGGAACCGCGCTGCTGCTAAGGTCGCAGGTTCGATTCATTCCTCGGGCATGGATGTGTGGGATGTCCTTAGGTTAGTTAGGTTCAAGAAGTTCTAAGTCTAGGGGAATGATGAGCTCAGATGTTAAGCCCCATAGTGCTCAGAGCCATTTGAACCATTTGAATTGTGCCCTGAGCAAATTTCCACCAGATGGCTTCCCTTTGGATTCATTTTCTCTAGTGCAAGCTCTCCTACTACACAAACAAACAAATGATTACAATTACAGGAAAATTGGATTATTTATTCCACAAATTGGGCAAGTCGATAACACGTTGGTCCACCACTCTCTTTTATGCAAGTAGTTATTCTGTTTGGCATTGATTGACAGAGTTGTTGGATGTCCTCCTGAGGGATATCTTGCCAAATTGGCAGGTTAGATCGTCAAAACCCTGAGTTCATTTCAGGGCCCAGCCCACAACACTCCAAACGTTCTCAGTCAGGGAGAGATTCGGCGACGTTATTGGCCAAGTTTGGGTGTGGCAAGCACGAAGGTAAGCACTATCGATTAGTCACTTCTCATCTAACGAGAAACCCTGTTCTCCCTGGCACTGCACTTCACTAATTCCCACTGTGTCTAACAATTAATTTCTATTTCCAAGTTCTGTAATCCAACTACCGTATTAAGGGAACTAAACATTGTCAGCTTGCCCTCAAATGCTCGTCCAGTGCCTTCACCAAGGCTCTCGATGTGTCTCATTTGCAATGAAATCGAGCGTAGTTATGCCCTGTGGATTTCATTCTAATCTTTGAACTAATTACTGCATCAGTAATTATTATTAATTTCACTGAGAACGACTAATTGTAATACTTTTTATATGCTAAACAAAGAGTGATCATAATGTTATAGCATCACTAATGAAATCCACGCTAAGAAATATGTGACGATAAAATTCTAATACTGGAGAGACTCTATCGCAGAGAGTCGTTCTGACAGTTAATAGTAATTTAAGCAGCCTTGTGTTAATATCCTGCGGGATTACAATCTTGCCGTACTCCATAAGTTCACCAAAACTGCCTAGTTAATTACAACGCGTTGGCGTCACGAAATGAAGCTGGATTCCATTAGTATATGTTTGGGTTTATTAGCTGCCTGCCTTAAGGCGCGGTGCTTAGGTGCCGTCTCTTTATTGAATGCTCATTCGCGGAGCCCCTTCAGGGCTGGCTGTTATATTCACGGCGTTACGTTCGGTAGCGTGCAGCACGACGGCGATATTTTGTGTCGATGCCTACGCTACAGTATCGCTTGCTTTAGACTTGTAACCGTCATGGAACCTTTCTTATTTTCACTTCGCATGGTGTGAATAAGATCCATTACAGCGTACTAGCACAGGCTGTAAGGTGTCTGCATAGTGACTGGTGTTACTTGTATTCTAAACTACAACATTTAGTAGTCATTAAGTCCCACGTGAAGGTCGCCCTTCCTTGAAGAATGAATAACTACCAATAAAAACAAGATGCAGTTTGAGTGTTCTCTGTTACGGTTCCTCAGACAGAAATGGCGTAACAGAACATTCTATTTAATACCTGAAATACTTTTGTATTGCTCACTGGTTAACTCTCCATTACTGAAAACAATTTGAATCATCCTAACAACATTTAGTTTTTCCCTAATTAGCAAGATATGAAACACGACTTGTGCATTAATGTATGAAGTTATTATACTGCGTTGTTGTGATCTTGTAATCCCACAGTCTAACAAAACATGTAACCAGAATGTTGAGCAACTGCGCTCACAAAGATCTCGATGTAGCTAACCTGCAGTGACCTGAAAATAGTCACTGCTCCAATGAGCGGTTTGATCATGGACATCTACTACAAGCAGAAGTGGTTTTCATTGAAAAAGCTGACAGGATTAGGCATGAGAATATCTGGTTTCATTATTTCCACTTAAGGCATTTGTGTTAGGCCTCAGAGTTGTGTATTGCCATCTTACAAAACTGATACATCATTTAATTAAATTTATGGAAGGTGCAAATCTGAAATAAAGATATTACATTTGCATTGACTTTATAATTATTATCCGATCTCAAAAATTCAAAACTTTACATAGGCCAAAAATATTACGGTTCCTTAAAATACGTGCTGCAATCAGCACAGTTATGCAATGACCAGTGCTTTGAAATGCATGAAAAATGCAAAATGTATTCGGTGAACGAAATGGCAAATTGCTAAACCTGATCGCGAATTAAATGCAGTTCATAAGCAGAACAGAATCTGCCCCACTGCATCGTAATGGCAGAAATCACTTTGCCATAGCATTCAATATCTGTCTGAGATAAATCTCGAGAAGCCACTTTCCACAATGCAACTTTTCACATCGTAAGAAATTACAACTTTTCTCTACCACAGCCACTATCAGAATTATTCTTTTAACTTGCAAAATATTTTTAACGTCTGCGCACCTTCGCTGTCCTTTCCTCGGTGGTTTAAGGGACAATGGCAAACATTGTTCGAGAATAATTTACACGTAATCAGCTGAATCTATGGAACTTAGGAAATATGCAGATACAAGGATAACTTTCCATATTCCTGTTACCTTTTGTAGCACGTCTCCGGTGGGCCAAACCTAGATGTAGATGCCTCACTACTCCATGACCTAAGATTCACAGTTTTAATCAAACTGCGAATACATACAACTTCCAAATACATTATTAAAATTTAAGGTCTGTTGTAAATTTAAATTTGTATCCTTGTTACGAGAACCATTTTAGCGGGTAAAGCAATAGTCCTTTCCTCTGTCTATTAACTGACCATTAGTGCCCTATGTGGCAGATCCCACCGAGTGAATAGGGGCAAGGTAGCGATCAGAACGCGAGTATAGCGTCGTGGGAACTTTCACAAAGCTCTCTAGCAGATGAATAGATTGGGGAGAGAAAGATACTGAGTAGTTTATCTTCCAGAACGCTCTCTGGACAGGACTTCATTAAACTGTTTCTTTTTATTGCCACATAATCGTCTTGGAGTGCATTCCTGGAGTGCGAAAAATTGCAACCCCTAGGAGCAGATTTTGTACACGTCATTAAATGTAGGAGAGTACTGTGCGGAAAGGGTTGTGACTTGGACAAAGCTCCATCCACACACCAGGAAGAGACTGAACGAAACTGATGGGGCCACCCTTCTCACGACGCTGTCACCGCTGCAGGCAATCATTTTTTGTGGGGGCGAGAAGTGAACGTAGCTGGAGCCTGTTCATTTCTGTGCTGATAAGTGAGAAACTTCTTTTGCGCTCCTCTCACTTTGATTATAGCTCTCGCTTTCCATAGTAACTGGATAACCGAGAGGCTAGGACAAACTGCGCTAAATTGCTGGTGTAAGTGGGTGCGATAAGGCCAAACAAAGCTTACGTCAGCGCTTCACTGATGGAATAGGATGCCGAAAGTGTGTGTGTGTGTGTGAAATCTTATGGGACTTAACTGCCAAGGTCATCAGTCCCTAAGCTTACACACTACTTAACCTACATTATCCTAAGGACAAACACACACACCCATGCCCGAGGGAGGACTCGAACCTCCGCTGGGATCAGCCGCACAGTTCACGACTGTAGCGCCCCAGACCGCTCGTCTAATCCCGTGCGGCGATGCCGAAAGTATGAGAACTCTCTTTTCTAGAATCGCCGGCCGCGGTGACCGAGCAGTTCTAGGCGCTTCCGTCTGGAACCGCGCGACTGCTACGGTCGCAGGTTCGACTCCTGCCCGGGGCATGGATGTGTGTGATGACCTTAGGTTAGTTAGGTTTAAGTATTTCTAAGTTCTAGGGGACTGATGACGTCAGATGCTAAGTCCCATAGTGCTCAAGGCATTTGAACAATTTTTTCTAGAATCAGACAGTTGTGCGGATTTTTTTCAAGAATCTTTGTAGAAGAAATTGATAGACAACGCCCCACGACGATGGTCTGCAGTCTGGTACCCTAGCTAGGTAAGTTGGTTTAACAACTCTGCATTTAGAAAAAGGTCCACTTAGTGGTGTTAAATTAAGCTATTTCTACGCAATTCCTACTGCTTTTTACACCCTCCTTTTCCTAAATTTAAGTACGGGAAACGCGATGTCCATAACGATCTTTTGTCGGTGCCTGGTAGTCTAAGATAAGATGAAAAATTTGAGGGTAACGTTGACACGCAGAGCAGGTAGTATTGCATCTCTTTCACTTTATGTCGGAAACTGTTCAAAAACATGGACATCTCTTATGAAGGCATTATCTTTACGAAGTTTTTGTGTAAATGACGGGACGTACTTAGAGAGTTTCAGCAGATCTGTACAAGAGCACCGCGAGAAGCAATGGTGAGGCTAAGACACTGGTTTTGTATTTCGGAAGAGCGGAATTAAAATCGCAATAGGGAAATCTTGATATATAAATTTTCCATAGTTTTCGTAATTAACTGGGAGGATAGTTCTAGAATTTTTCCCTAAACAAAACCACAATCAGTTTAATTCCTCGTGTTTGTTGAATACCAACTTATGCCTCATTTGTAATGCCTTCAATGTTGGAGAAAAGTGAAACTCTATGCTTCCTTTATTCTTTACCTAAGATGAATTTGTAACAGGCTCCATATACATGTACATTTATACTGTGCGAATCATTATAAATACGCGAGAGAGGGTATTTTTTGTGGTACCATGTATTAAAGTTTCTTGCCTTTCCATTTACAGTTGGAGAGTGAGAAGAAAAATACTTGTGCGCCTATGTGGGAACTGTTATCTTCACATTTTATACGAAACAGATACTTGGAGGATGAAGAATTTGGCTCTTTTCTACCCTGAAAGACTTTTTTAATAATTGTTTAAGCAGTTTCTTGCGAGCGTATTGCAGCTAAAGTTTTCAGTATTATTTTTACACTCCCACGTCTGTTTAACAAGTCTATGGCCATATGCACCGCACTTCTTCATATACATTCGATGTCACCTATTAAGCTGACCTCGTATGGGTGGCATACAACTGAACAGTATTCAAGTGTTGGCCGTAGAAGTGTTGTGTGTCCAGTCTCTTTCGAAGACAAACTGCTGTTTCCCAATGTCATAACAATGTCATTTGCCATTTTCTTTACCTAAATATGAGCGTGAATGGTAGGTGCATTTCGTATCTGTCCCATTGTTAATCCTATGTATTTGTGCGATATGACATATTCTAGTCTACATCTACATCTACATATATACTCCGCTAGCCACCAAGCGGTGTGTGGCGGAGGGCACTATTCGCGCCAAAGTCATATTTTCCACCGTCCTCGCGGATCGCGCGAGGGAAAACGACTGTCCGAACGCCTCAGTACGAGCTCTAATTTCTCTTATCTTTGAATGGTGATCATTGCGCGATTTGAAAGTTGGTGGTAATAATATATGTTATACATCCTCGGCGAAGATAGGGTTTTGGAATTTAGTGAGCAGCCTCTTCCGTTTGGCGCGTCGTCTATCTGCAAGTGTGTCCCACTTCAAACTTTCTATGAGATTTGTAACGCTATAGAGATGGCTAAAAGTACCAGTCACGAATCTTGCCGCTCTTCTTTGGACCTTCTCAGTCTCTTGAATCAGACCTAGCTGGTAAGGGTCCCATACAGACGAACAATACTCTAAGACTGGACGAACTAAAGTATTGTAAGCAATTTCCTTTGTTGAAGGACTGCATCGCTTCAGGGTTCTACCAATAAACCGCAATCTAGAGTTCGCCTTACTCGTTACTTGTGTAGTCTGTTCGTTCCATTTGAGATAATATCGAATAGTCACACCCAGCTACTTGACGGATGTTACCGCTTCCAAAGACTGGGCATTTATTTTGTACTCGTACATTAATGGGGATTTTCGCTTTGTTATACGCAGTAGGTTACACTTACTAATGTTGAGAGATAACTGCCAGTCATTACACCACGCATTTATTTTCCGTAAATCCTCATTGATTAGTTCACAACTTTCGTGTGATACTACTTTCCTGTAGACTACAGCATCATCGGCAAACAGTCAAATGCCGCTGTCAATACCATCGACCAGATCGTTTATGTAAATCGTAAAAATCAGAGGACCTATTACGCTGCCCTGGGGCACACCTGATGTTACACTTGTTTCCCCATTCAGGACGACATACTGCTCTTTGTCTGTTAGAAAACTTACTATCCAACCGCATATGTCATCGGAGAGACCGTAAGCGCGCACTTTTTGGAGCAAGCGACAGTGCGGAACTGAGTCGAACGCCTTTCGAAAGTCGAGGAATATGGCATCAACCTGGGAGCCGGTATCTAGAGCCTGTTGTATATCATGCACAAAGAGGGCCAGCTGTGTCTCGCATGACCGCTGTTTCCTAAAACCGTGCTGGTTTCTGCAGATAAGCTTCTCGGAGTCTAGAAAGGTTATTATGTCTGAATACAACGTCTCATTAGTCAGTTAATGGATACCACGCTTTAGCATTTCGTGAAGTGCACAACTTTGCATTTTCCAACCCATGTACCACGCTGATGGTTTGTCAAAATATGATTGCAGATGTTACAGTGTAGAATTTCCTCATAGATAACTGAATCTCATGCGGAAAGCCTGGGATTGCAGATAACACTATCCGCTATGTATTTAACGAATTACACAAACACCAAATCCACCGGGGGTGCACTAGATATTAATTCAATATCTGTGGCGACTTTCCATCCAGGAATATGTGCTTCTTCCTGTCTGTTCGGAAAGTTTCGATACGTCACAAACATGGTTAGATACCGTATATTAACGTTATTTAAGTAGAGCGCACTGCAGAAGTACTTGATAAAAAGCTTGCCGAAAGTCTAGAAACACCGCATCGACATGATTTCTCCTATCCACTGACAAGGGAAGTGGGTGACCTCGAACGCTCAGAACTGCACGAAAATAAGCTAAGAATATAAATTTCTCTTCCTTAAATCAGTGGTATGAGCCACTCGCATGCAAAACTGCTCATCTTACCACGAGAGAATATGAATGCTCATCTATTCAAGGTCTAAGAGAGGAACTTTGGTAACACAAATAAAAAACATATCGACAGAATAGGTCCGAAAGCACACATATTTCAGTTTCTTAACTTACTGCTACATTTCCTTTTGCTTAAAATAATTACGCTAACTGCACAAAAACTTTTGCTCCTAACCTGCTAGGGTTGTACAGCTATTCAGCCTTCAGACTGCAGGTGTGGAATTTCAGTAAAGTGATCAAAGTGAAGTGGAGCACAACTACTTGAATATCTGAATAAAACTACTTTTTCACATTCATCTTCACTTCTGCAGTCAAACAGTTCAGCATGAATGCCACACTAATTACATAGGTATGACAGTGTCAAACCTGCCTTTTGTCAAGTATATTGTAACACAGGCTTCTCTTTCAGTGCAGAAAATTGATTATGTAACATTGAGCGAAGTCTGATGATGAAATGGCGATCGTGTAACCATCCGTCTCAAGCAGGGCTTATATAGTCTAAAAAGGTACAGAACAAGAATTGAAAATATTTTGTTGTCTTTAGTGTGTTTTTGGTCCTATTATATCAATATTTCGTTTCTTGGCGTTACCAAAGTTACTCTCTTATATTTTGAGCAGGTGTTCATTTGAAAGTGTCTTCTACTAATACGTGAAGTTTTGCATAATACTCTATTTAGAACGAGTGATTTAGTTTCTTAGCATATTTTCGTGCTGTTCTGAGCCTTAGAGATTATGCATTCCCTTATGAGGATATCAAGTGCGGAAAGTTCTAAGTGAGTTTTGCATGATAAAATGATTTCGGAACCCATTCTGATTTCCACTGAGAACGTTATTTTGTCCCACATAACTGCTGGTGTTACCAGTCTCTCTGTATCCATGTTTAGCCGATACACTGCTTCTTTATCAAATCCCCAAAAGGAAGAAATCTCAGGGGTTTAATTTCGGCTAACACTTTGGGCACGATGTATATCTTCCTATACCCATCCAGCTGTCGAAGAGACTCTTATTAAGAAAGGAGCAAATGTCGCCATTTTGTGGGGAGGGCGGGGGCGGTGGGGCTGCTACTGATGAAGAAATGATCCCGGTGGCAATAGCAAAATGCATCAAAACATGTGGAAAGGGTAGAATCTACATCTACACCGTAAACTCCATAAGCGAACATACGGTGCTTGGCGGAGCGTCTTTTCCATTTCAATAAGCCTCCGTATGACTTCTAAATTCTCCGCTTATTACGTCGTGGTCATTTTGCGAGATGGAGAAAGATAAAGATTTAACGCCCCGTCGACAAACAGGTCATTAGAGACGGTCCTGAGATATATTGGTCTTAGTTAAACAGGAATGATCTAACGATGCCTGTATTTATGAGGCAGCGTCACACATTCTCCTTCAGCTTATGACGTTAATAATCAATCGTAGCCTGCAGGGCTTCATTTCCCCAGTAACTGAACTTGTGGCTACTCAATTTGCCACTATCATATTGTGTAGTCTCGTCCGAAAGGCTATAGTAGACAACTCGTGCATTCTAGAAAACTGTGCCCGAGGTGACTAATCGTCTAGTACCATAATATGGAAGCAGTTACAGTGTGATGAACATTGACTGCTAGCGTTTGTGTGCTGGACCAATAAAAGAGGATTTCGGTGTATTCAGCTATCTTGACCACGACCGACATAAAAACGTGCTGGTCCCAAGCTAGTATATTGTCACTTGGGGAGCGAGGTAATGATGGTGATCGGCGAATCATTATCAATCGAGAAACAACGTTTAATGCGTGTGTCTCAATTGATTTTTGTCTTTTCTTAAAAAAAAAAAAACATTGCCATTATCTTTATTTCTTTACTCAACTTGTAAAGTAGGTATGTGGGCAGTGACCACGTTTCCAAAGCGCTCCCTTGTAAGAAGAAACCGGGAACGACTCGAGAACCAAACTAGACTGATCGACTGGGCGAGAGCACCGACGGCGGGCCGCCAGAGTGTAGTAACGAGAGAAAGGCAGACAAAGGCGACGGCAGGACAGAATAACAAGTCCCGCGAGATCGAGAACTGCTCCGAGCGAATTCAGACTAAACGGGTAGCGAGATCAATACTGTAGTGCAGAGAAATCATAACTGACTGTGGAGCTGCTACGTTGCAGAGGGCGCGGGCGTCTATAGGCCGGAACAACGAGCGCGCCTTTGTATTGGGATTCGCGGCGGCGACAGCAGCGTCCGCAGGCGCAACCACGCCACCTAGCGGCCGTCATCGATTTCCATACCGTTCGGCGGAATTTCAGATATGCCACCTGTAGGTGTGAGCGTTCCAGGACGGATTAAGACAGGGTTGATGAAACAGTCGGTAGGCGCAGACGGAGATGGTTGATACGCTGGCGCTCTAAACCACAAGGAGTGTCCATTGCTGTAAGGCGCCGCCCATGGGTGGTAACCACTGTAGCCACCATCCACGATGTTTTAGTCCCACGGCTGAGCCAGGTAGAAAACAGAGGACTTGTCGTGTCTGGTTCCCTCTACAACGTAATCCTTGACACCGGTTTCTGTGGAAAACCTCCCATATCCTGATGTTCCCCAGACCTAACAAACCTCCGTCTGATGCCTCTTCGTATCGCCCTATATGTCTCACCTCGGTGTTCAGCAAGCTCTTGGAATCCATCCTTCCCCGGCGCATCGATCACCACCTCCACTGACACCACTTCCTCCCGAACACCCAATGTGGCTTTCGACCTTCCTTCTCTGCCGACGACCAAGTCCTATGCCTCACCCATCTTCTGTCCCTCCAGCTTAACTCCCGTCGCTCCGCCATTTTTGTCTCTCTAGACCTTAAAAACGCCTACGACCGCGTATGGCATCCTGGTCTCTGGTTTAAACTACAGAACCACACCCTTCCTATCAACTATGTTCGTCTGATTGTCTCCTTCCTCTCCCGCCGCCCATCCTACTTTACCATCTATAGCACCGATTCCCGCACCTTCTGCCCCTCCAAAGATGTGCCCCAGGGCTCTGTCCTCTCCCCTCTCCTCTACCTCCTGTACACCGCAGATATGCCCCAACCCCTCCTCCAGCCCACCTCCTGCAGTATGCCAATGATACCGCCTTTCTTCCCCTCGCTCCTACCCTTCAACGGTCCCAAAGTCTTCCCCAGAATCACCTTGACCTTTTTGCCACGTGGTGTAACCACTGGCTCCTAAAAATTCAATCCTTCCAAGACCCAGGCAATCATCATAGGTCGTACCAGTCACTCCTTCTGGCTCCTTGATTTTCCCTCACCATCTACGCCCGTTCTGTCCGCCTCTCTCCCACCCTCACCTACCTTGGACTTACCATTGACCGTCAACTCACCTGGATCCCTCATCTCTGCTCTATCCAATCCAAAGCCCACAACCGCCTCCATCTCCTTAAACTCCTCTCTGGCCGGACATGGAGGTTGAACCCCTCTACTATTCTCCACACCGACAAATTCTTGATGTGTCCCATCCTCTGTAATGCCAGTCCAACCTGGATATCAGCCACCCCCCCCCCCCAAATTCTATAAGTCCCTGCAGATCCTCAAGCGCCATGCACTCCTCGCCTTCCATATATGCCTACTGTCCCCCACGCGAATCCTCTATGACCTGATTCTATTCACCCATCTGCTCCTTTTCCTGGAACATATCTGAGTCCTCTACACCTCCCGCAGACTTGATCACCCCCATCCCCTGGTTGCTCCTCTCCTCTCCAACCCTGGCCTGCTGCCTTCATCTCCTTTCCCATGGTGGCTTCCATCAACTCCCACTCCTGGATGATGCCCTCTCTCCCTACATTTACCCTCCTATCAACTCGGATCCTCACCTCCTCCTCCCTACCTCTGTCCTTTTCTCAGGCTCCCTCCCCCCCCCTTTCCATTGTGTTTTCCCTGCCTATCCTCTCTTTGCCTCCATACTCTCCCTTTTGCTTTCTCCCTCCTCTGCCTTCCACACTCCTTCTCACATCTGCCCTGTCCCCCCTCTCTTTTATGTGTCCTCTTCCCTCCATCAGCTCCTCCCCCTTTTCCTTTTTCTTATCCTCCCCCTTTTTTTCTCCTCATCTGTCCGCTCCCCCCCTCCATTCTGCCTTAGGTTGTGGTGCGTCAACTTCGTGTCTACTCTATAGTGCAGTGTTTATGTAAGTGTTCAGTGTTGTGCACCCCCTTTTTTAAGTGTTGCAAACAGAAACCAGACTGTTGCCACGTTTTTTAATTGTGCCTGTCTACTTTCTGTGTGTCTTCATTAGCACAATCAACTCTGTGTTTTTATATTTTAATTTCCACAACTTTCCATCATTTTACAGTTTTTACAAAGTAACCGTTTTATCGCCTGTTTTTATTGTTTGTTATCTTCTCATCATGTTTTTTTAACTCTTCTGTAGGCTGTAGAGCGGCATATAAAGCTGCTGCCAACACGCCTCCCCCTGGGGGGAATCGAAATTGAATAAAGGAAAAAGAAAGTGTCTGGTTTTCTGTGGGCTGTGGGGCCACAAGGTGGGGGAGGGTACGTGGCTGCCGCCTGTGGAGGAGCTCTGCCAGTCATGGACAGGGGTGGTCCTGTAGGTGCTCAGAAACAATATGAGCACCCTTTCATGGTGGTGAAAGTATGCACCGTTTTCAAAATTTATTGCTTAAAGATATGCACCAGACGCTCCGCTTCGCCATTGCAGGAGGAGTGAAGTGGTGGACTAAACAAGTGCAGAACTGTTTGAAAGCTGCCCACATGAATTGGGGTCTATTGTCTAACACGATGGTGCAGGGAAGCCACTCGCTGGCTAGAATCTGGACGAGAGCAGTGGTGGTGGCGTCAGTGGTGGTGGATGCAATGCTGACGACATATGTGTAGTTAGAATAAGCGTCCACGATATTGAGCCACATAAATCCCAAAAAGAGGCCAGCAGTATTCGCATGAATTTGATGCCATTGACGACAAGGGGTCGACCAGAGGGCGAAAAACAGGGGTGGAGCAGCCCAGTGCCAAGGACAAGCAGAACAGTTGCACGCCATGGCCTCCATGTCTTTGTTCAGTCCAAACCAGTAAGCTTATCACCTTGCAAAGGGTTTCAGTCGTCATATAGCCCAATGCCCATGATGGAGTATTTGCAGAACATGAGTGTGCACAGTAGGCGAAACGGGCAGTAGCCATCTCCACGTTAAGCAGGATAGCATTGGTGTCACCCGACAAACGGTGTGACAGACGAGCCCAGGCCGGAAGCTCTGGTTCGGTAGGCTTGGCAAAAAAATAGGCCATCTATGAAGCAGATAGTGTATGAAACACCACAAGATAGGGCCACGGAGCGTGTCTGCAACTATGTGAGTAGCTGCGATGAGAACCCGTCCAAGGCGTGCCGTCATTCCTCATCGATGTGGAAATAGCAGATTTCCTGTTGGCTAAATGACAAGCCGGGCCCTGAGGGCAAACGAGAATGGACATCCGCATCTGCTTGTTGCACTATGGGCTTGTATTTAATGTCTTAAAAATAGGAGCTGAGAAAGAACGCCCAACGCTGGGGTCGTTGTGAAGTACGCTCTGGAAGCCGAGAGCGGGCTCAAAGAGAGCCACTAGTGGCTTGTGGTCCGCAATGAAAGTAAACTTGATCCTGAATAGGTAAACATGGAATGTCTTAATGGCAAAATTGGTCGCCGAATCTTTATATGTGACATGTTTTTGAACGTGTGTCAGTGTCTTTGACGCACGGGTGAACTGCATAATGACTCCAGCGTTGGGCGTTCTTTCTCAGCTCTTACATTTACGACATTAAATGCAACCCCACGGCACAGCTCACAAATGTGGATGCCCTTTCTCGTTTGCACACAAGTCTCAGCCTGCCATTTGACCAACAGGAAATCTCCTGTTTCTACATCGATCAGAAATGACGGCAATCTTGGACGGGTTGCCCATCGCAGCTACTCACATAGTTGTAGACACGCTCCGTGACACTATCTTGAGGTGTGTCATACGCTATGTGCTTCGTGGGTGGCCAATTCTCTGACGTAATTGTTTGGTCAGTACCATCGTCGTTCCTGTGGACCAGTAATGTGCGAAGGCATAGGGAGAAGCAACCATGGCCAAACCCAGTCGACTCAATGGAGTAAAGGGCGTAAGGCAAGGCACCGAGTGCAACAGACGCTTCAGCTGTGTGAATGCATGCTGGTTGAGCACATACATAATGTGTGTCGCCTTAGAATAATAATTTTCCTTTCCCAAAAAAGCCTGCAGCTCCTTCAAGTTTTAGTGGTGGGGGAGAAGGTCAACTGCAGAAACGTTGCGGTCAGTGGGGTGGGTCCCGTCTTTGTTGAGCAAGTGAACAACGTATTCAACCTGCTCCTGAAACAAACTGACATTTGTATAAGTGACATTTGAGCCCTACATCACACAACGTAGTAAAGAGGGTACAAAGGTTGCGCAGCTAGTCCTGGCGCATAGTGCCTCGACTGTTAAATTGTCAAGATAATTAGTACAAGCAGGAACAGACACGGTTGACTGTTCCAGGTACCTTTGGGGAATCGCTGGCGTGGAAGAGATCCCAAAGCGCAAGCACATGAATTTGTGTAAGCCAAAATCCAAAGGCGGTATTGATGACCATAATACGATACAATTTCTCGTCTAGGGGGATCTGTAAATATGCGTCTATAAGGTCTTTCTTAGAAAAATATTCACCCCAATAAGCTTTGTGAGGAGGTTTGGGATGCCTGCATACTGACTGTCGATTTAAAATCTCTATACAGTTGGAGACAGTCATTGGGTGTCTGACCACTACCAGAGGTGTGGTCCAAGCACTAGTTCTGACAGGTTCAGTTACCACAGCTTCATGGAGGCAATAGAGTTCTTCAGAATGAGATTTTCACTCTGCAGCGGAGTGTGCGCTTATATGAAACTTCCTGGCAGATTAAAACTGTGTGCCGGATTGAGACTCGAACTCAGGACCTTTGCCTGTCGCGGGCAAGTGCTCTACCAAATGAGCTACCCAAGCATGACTCACGCCCCGTCCTCACACATTTACTGGCAGAAGTAAAGGTGTGATGACGGGGCGTGAGTCGTGCTTGGGTAGTTCAGTTGGTAGAGCACTTGCCCGCGAAAGGCAAAGGTCCTGAGGCGAGTCTCGGTCTGGCACACCGTTTTAATCTGCCAGGAAGTTTCAATAGAGTTCTTGCTTAACAGTTGCCTGTAAAGAGACAAACAGTGGTCATGCTCAGCAGAAGTTGAGCACAGCGTTGCACATAAGCATATATGGGCCCTGAAACCCGTGGTGCACACTAGCCTAGGTTCAAATAGAGGCGCGAAGGCGATAGGTCGTGGGCTCCTGGAGGGAAACTGGGTCTGAGACGACACGAACCTCATCTATGATGAAGAATCCAAGGAGAAGGAACTGAGACCAGAAATATTGTCCGCTGAGTGGCTATCGACAAGAAAAGAGTTAAAGAGTTACCACCCATACGACATGTTTGTATGTAGGGTGGGGTCAAATCATGGCCCCAAGATGAGCGTATGCTTGGATGTTAATCAAAGAAATGGTGTCTACTTGGAAGAGGACTGTCTGCTCCACAATCAATTGCGAGGTTGATAAACATCGTTTTATGACTTATGTGTGTGAGTGTGTGTGTGTGTGTGGGGAGGGGGGGGGTTGATGACAGACAGTGTGGAGATGTCCACCATATGCGGGTGTGCAGTGAAGCAATCCGGACATGACAGGAGACCTCGCTACCTGTGTCGATGACGCATGACAGACTGTTCAGAGGCCATGGAGCCGCCCGAAATCGATGAATCACAACGTCGCAGGCGGGAAAAAACTTACGAGAATTCCGTCCCAGAGACAGCGGCTGGACCCCCGCTATCTGGAGTCAAGCCATCAGGTGTGTTCGTTTGCTGCCTGTGCGATGTCAGAAGGCGATGTCAGAAGAGTGAGCAATTTTCAAAATATCGTCTAAGAAAGGGTTGTTGTGTTTGAGAACTGCAGTGCGGACTTCAAGATATGGTGCCAATTTGAACACAACATTTCCGATCAAGGAATCTGCATATGAAGTTCTGCAAGCTGGGTTCGTGCAAATGAAATCACAGTGTTGATTCAACCCTTGAAAATTCGTCATCCACGATAGGTATGACTGATCAGGTTGTCTGTGGTACTGATGTAATTCGATTCATGGAATCGTGAATAATAACTGGACAGCAATGAGCCAAATCTCCTCGAACATGAGTGGAACCGGATTCGAGAATGCAGCCAAATACTATAGCAAGAAGAATGTCTTTGTGGAAGCCCATAAAGGAAGAGCGACCACTGTAGGGCGTCATCTGAAACCTGAAAAGCGGCGACGTGCTGTTTAAGTTGCTGAAAATAAACGTCCCAGTCCCCATTTGCGTTGTTAAATGGTGCAAACTTGGGTGTGCGACACTCTGCCTGGGGAGAGACCACATCCTGAATGGCATGGAAACCCCGACAAAAGTCGTAAAAGTTAACAGAACTGCTGCTGCTGGAGCTGAAACTGCTATTGAAACGGATGTAGCAATTGCTGCTTCTGGAGCAGCCGTTGCTGTTGTTGTTCAAGAGTTGCACGGACTTGCAGTCCATCGAACGTTACTGACCTTTTATCTCGTCGCCAGTTTATAGTGACCACAATCAGTCAAAACCGGGAACGACTGGAGAACCAGCGGGGACTGGCCAACTGGCTGAGAGCGTCGGCAGCGAGCCGCCAGAGAGTAACAGGTGCACAACAAGAAAGACAGGCAACGGAGTAGGGACGATGCAATAACAAATCCGCTCAAAACATGAAGACGAGTCGTCATGTCTTCGTTTCATGAGCGCCCAAGGTCATTTACCCACCGGGGCCCCCGGGGTCAGCATGGCGGCGGTCCCTGTCCCGCTGAGATAATTTGTCCTTTTAGGACAATTATCTGAGCAAGCACCCACGCCAGCAAAAGGTTGGCACGTGTAAAAGTTTTCGTTTTGGAGTGACAGACATTGATAACTGAAGCCGGTTAGCAACCGCTCCAGCATATAAGGGGCATTGTATTGTTGTCTGTACATTATGTCCTCTGAATCGACTCCAAGAACTTCTATTGTCGCTAACGAGCTGCCAGAAATAATGAGTACACTTCTATTACAATGCAAACTTTGTGCAAACTTGCACGAATTTCTGTTTGTGGAAGACTGCAAAATGCGTTGGATGTTTTTCAATCAGATTTAATACAAACTATACAGGAAGATATTCTGTTGGAATTTCGTGTTTCGAAATTTAATTTCATGTTAAATTCCTATGGGTTGCCAGAATGTTATATATTTAATAAAAGTGAGAATGTACCAATGATTTGTGAGATCGTAAATGATGCCTTAGAAGCTTGTGGAAAAATAAGAGCAGGAATTCCAGTTCCATGGGAAACACTTGGTTTAATCACAGTGTCTTCTTTTGACATTTGTACGCTCTGGCAAAGTAGATTCAAAATCAAAGTATTTTTTTACGAAGTAACTTACAAGCATTTTGTATATACTATTTGTGAAAACTGTTTATGTAAATTATCCGATTCATGGCAAAACGTGCTACTGCAACCACTTTTTATTGAATTGAAAATTAATATGGTAACTAAGACACCATCATTTTCATATGGGGTAACTTGTCCACCACATGTTAAACAATATAGTCTCTGGTGCATGTTTTGTGCAAATACTCCATTGTTCAGAAGTGTACGGTGTGGTGGCTCGTTAAGCAGTGTATCGGATTCAGAGGAAGACGACGCTGATATAGCTGATTTGTTGTTTGCAGATTTGTAATGGAGAATCTGTTGGAAGTCGTCCAGACGATCGTCACTCTCCTGGAAGCAGAAATACCAACACCGTCCTTGAAGACAATGATATACTTAATGACGAGATTGAATTGCAAGCTGGCACAGGGAGAGGGACTCTTAGGCGAATACATCTTTACCATTTTGAACTATTTGACTCAATTCGAAAGTTCTTAATTAGTCTCGTCCTTTGGTTTCCAGAGCTTCTCCGAATATCTGAGATCTCTGAAAGATGGTATTACACTGACGTTATTGTCCTCAGAGGAGAGGACGAAGTTGATGAATTCTGTAGACGAATTAATATCATTGCACAAATCTACCCTTGCCAGATTATCATGTGGGAACATGATGGGGACCACATCCACCTCATACACGACTGTATCTACTCATCAAGACGGTGCCGCTGCAGGTTTCGAACTGACGGATTTATTGCCAGTCGAATTAAGAAAACAACAAGACGCACTAGAGCAATCGCAGCCATGTCAGACATCGACTGGCTCAATGTTCTTTTATATCTCTACTTGCAAAAACGGCCAAGTAGGGGACAAGTTCGGCTAAGAGGAACCGATAAGCGATTGCCTGGTGAGCTTGAAATTATACAATGGAACAGTTTCATCGAGCAATCCCTCACAGTATTGGAGGGGCTAGACACTGGAAATGTTAATCAATGTGGAAGCGGACTCGCCAGTGATGCAGTATGTAAATGGCCTCATAGCAAGCGCCAGCCAATCGTTACAGGGAAAGGGTGCAATGCTGAAAAAACAGCGAAAAAGGTACTATCCCTTTTACTAAGTTATAATTGTATCCCTCCGGAAAATATATAACCATACCACGATTTCCAAATTGGATTAAAATTACGTTTATGATCTATACTACTTGTTTCCATAGGAGCTGATGAGCCAAATGCAGTAGGCGTAACATTAACACCAGGTATTTTTAAATTAATACCCACATAAGTAATCATATTCTTATTTTGATTTAAAGTTGCAAGTTCAGAGTCACTTGAATTTGTTGGGAAAGTAATCCCAGGATTACGTGCAATCACTTGTGCAGAGCAATGAACAATTCTACTACCATGTGGTAATAAATCAAATTCAGAGGGGGTCATGTACAAAAATAGTCGATCAACAGGAATTTCTGCCAAAGGGGTAATCATAAATACAGCACTTTCATGCGTGAGTACTTTATATGCTAGACCATACGTAAAAAATCTGTGAACTTTTCTATACCTGGTAATATTACCCGTACCTAGTACTGACAGTGCAGGAATGGCACATCACGTGTGTTGGCGGAATCACCCATTCCATTAGCTGAGGGAGCTGCTGTGCCAGGAAGTGTTTTTTTAGCCTTCTTTGCACCCTTTGCTTCTTGGGCCGATACTGTACGTTTAGCTGTTTCTTCGTTCATAGCACTATTTTCTGTGTCAGAGTCAGAATAAGGAACTAATGGTCGAACGGGGATTCGATCCTCTCCATTGTCGTCAGAATCTTCTATGTCCTCTTCCGAGTCGATTTCAGGAACACTTTCTGAGCTCGGTGCTAATGATGTACCGCCAGATGTTGATGGACGTTCGTGATCTATGGGCAAACCACGACGTACAAGTGAGATTAGCCACTGTTCATATGCATAACGTTTCTGGCCTTCATGCATTTCATTCCAATTTGGGCGTTCCCAAGGAGGCCAATCGTACTTCTGCTGAAGGCGAGAAACGTTATTATTAACATCGACATACAATTTATAATCAATTATTGAATATTCATATGCACGTAAATATACATACCTTCTGGTTTGGCATCTGGTTTTACTGGATATAAAACTTTTCCAATCTTCTGTTCAACAAACGATTTTAATTTCAGTCCGTATTTTCCTGCAAACGAATGCCAATTGCGTGTATGGCTCCAATCTTTGGAAAAGTCTATAATAGCTTTAGCATCCAACGTTTGAACTCGTTCTGGGAATTCTTTTTCAGTAAATGCACGTTCTCTAGCTTCTTTTAACAGGCGATCGTACCCGACGTCGTGTTCCTTGGCAATTGCATCTGCTGCACTTCGCGGTGCGTCTATATTTATAGGGTTTCCAGGCCCAACATAATCGCTACCTGGCAACGTCAATCCTTTGTTATTTATTCGATCAACTAATTTTTTTGCACCATACGCTACTCCAGCACCGGCCAAAGCAGTAACACCAGCAGCTCCAGCAATTTGCGCTGTTGATAACGTCGCGGCAGTTGCGGTACCAGTTCCAGATAAAACTGTGCTCAAGGTTGCGCCGTCCACTGCTGTTTCAGCCGTTCCAGATAAAAGCGGTGTTTTTTCGTCTGTATCTACATCTATTGCAGTGTGACCTTCTTCGCCATAGTGATATGGATGACGCTGGCGCAGTCCAGTATTAACTTCTTCTGGTGGCATTGGCTCCAACTCAAATTCGACGACTTCTTCGTCTAAATCATCATATGCTGGATTTTCTCCGTACCAAATTTCATCTGCGGCATCTTGTCGAAACATTGTCCGTATACTATTATCTCTATTAACATTAAAGGTGTTTCCATGTTCCGCCATTTCAATATCGTCCACTGGTCCTGGATATAAAGTTCCTCTGTCGTACTGAATTGAACTATGTGATCCTGTGCTTAAATACTGATTTAACCACGACATTGTGCTGACTGAATAAAATATACAAGATTCTGCATTTATATACATATTGAACAAAAAGGGCGCACTGCATGACGCTCGAAAACGAAAACTTTTACACGTGCCAACCTTTTGCTGGCGTGGGTGCTTGCTCAGATAATTGTCCTAAAAGGACAAATTATCTCAGCGGGACAGGGACCGCCGCCATGCTGATCCCGGGGGCCCCGGTGGGTAAATGACCTTGGGCGCTCGAAACATGAAGACAAGTCGTCATGTCTTCGTTTCATGAGAGCGAGAACTAAGATGTAGCTAATCCACAACAAAGACAACGATGTGTAGCGAGATCAGTACTTAAGTGCAAAGAAATCACAACTGACGGCGGAGCCGCCGCGCTATCGGCTTTAGAGGGAAAACGCAGGCACCCGTCATCGATTTCCACACAGTCTGTCAGGCCTTCAATCACGCCGGGCCGGGATACCAGACAATGGTTTCTGTAATTGATAATTTCACCGCATTTTAATTTAAGCTCGAATGCTAACTACTACTAATAATATAAAGCGGGACTCAGGACCTGCAGTTTATGTTCAGCATCCTTTATTCAAATCCGATGCAACATTTCTTAGCAAGAGGTGCAAAGCTGGGTTGTGCAGGGTGGTATGAAACGATGACACTGCAGCTTCTAGAAAAATTGTTGAGGAATATTTACGTCGAGACGAAGGCACTACGTCGAAAATGTGAGCATTTTGCCGGCCGGTGTGGCGGAGCAGTTCTAGGCGCTACAGTCTGGAACTGCGCGACCGCTACGGTCGCAGGTTCGAATCCTGCCTCGGGCATGGATGTGTGTGATGTCCTGAGGTTAGTTAGGTTTAAGTAGTACTAAGTTCTAGGGGACTGATGACCTCTGATGTTAAGTCCCATAGTGCTCAGAGCCATTGAACTATTTTTTGAAAATGTGAGAAAACACCCCTCTTGTTGCAGTGGAATGGTCCGTCAAGGAAATAGGACATGCATTTAAAATGCATTTTAAAGCAAGTTTCTTTTGACGTCGTGGCCTGATAGTAACTACGCAGGTCACAGGCGCGAACCACGTAGCGTGAGTAAATAAAGATTGAGACTGTCAACGGCCGTAAACACAGTAGAGAACGATTGTTATGAGGGCACGTAACGTGAGCTAAAATCAGTACCGGTGAAGAACGCCAGGACTGTCTGAATCTACAGCAAGCAATGTCGCCGGGTTCCAAGTGAAAGTTGAGGTCCAGAAAGCGAAATAAGAATTGTATTCAATAATCAGCGTACAGAGGTTTCAGTAACAAAACACGAACTGTGGAGTCAAGGCATCTGAAATCGAACTATGTGCCACATTGATATCACCACCACCCTCAGAATCTGTCTAGTAATGGCGGGGTGTTAAGAGTTTCCATAAGCAACATGGCCATATGTATACTCTAACGCATCGGCTATCGGTAGAGGAAGATGAAGAACTGAAAGGAAGAAAAATAATGAGAACATAATAGAAATTACATCGTCAAGAAACAAGTGCAGCCTGTAAGTGAGAGTGCCTCCGAGCTCCTTTGGGACGGTGGCCGTATAGCGTCTCTCGACGACTGTTCTCCCCGGCACTCAGCAGCGCCTTGCACCACTCATCCAGATGTACAACTAGAAATTATGGTATCTGCATCACATAGCAGTTGTCCTTGATTTCCGCGCCACCTCTGCCACACTTTTAGGAATGCTTCAGCAGCTACGCTATATTCGTGTCTCTAAGGGCACAGATATCGATACTGCTGCGACGTATCGAATTTGAACCTTACCCATCTCTACTGAACCGGACGTTACAGGTGGCACGGCGAAGCCCGTCAGCTAGACAGTGGATTGAACTTTCGGTGTTTGCAGAAAAAGGGGCGTAAATAGTTAATGTGCATGGTCGGTTCATGCACTGAACAAGTACCATTCGGGTCACGGATCCCGCTGACGCAAATAGGGGTGGGAAGTCATTATTTTATACTGTAGTTTACATATTCGTCGCGAGAGAGCAGCAGATGTATTTATATTTATATATGTATATTTATATATGTAATCCCAGTTGCACAATTTATTAATACATGACTAATTTCGATCATCCTGGCTCAACTTCAGATTCCTTGTAATCCTCTGACGCGTGGGTCTGATACAGACACGGATGGGTTGCGGATTCAACTACATAGATCTGAAGATGATCCAGGGAGATTGAAATCAATTATGTATTTTTAAAAAATGTGCAACGAGACTGAAAAATAAACGATGTGTAAGAATTGCCTTAATTATTTTATAATTATTATAGTACAATTTGGACCACGGTATTTTTATTTACGTCGACCGTAGGGAATATTAAAGGCCAATTGTTAACTGTTGTAAAATTGTGAATAATGTATGTGTTCATATGATGTAAGTGAAGTTTAGATTGACGTAGGCACATTTTCATGAACTCAAGACATTATAAACTCAGTGGTAAATATAGACTGTATACATTCAAGATACATTTTTCAACACAGTATGTTTATTGAGTTACTAATATTGAAGAGTTGAAGTAATAGATTGAAAGAACGCGTGTCACACAGGCGCACGATTATGAAGTAATACGCGTGACTCGGGAGTGTGTTTGTCCAGTAATGCTGTCTACAATTAGTCCGATGTCGAATCAATGCGATAGCAAACAACAGATCAAGAAAAGCAACAATTCATAAATAGAATTGCCAGAAGACCATACGGTTTGCACAATTCGCGGCAAATGCAATATACAGGGTGTTACAAAAAGGTACGGCCAAACTTTCAGGAAACATTCCTCACACACAAAGAAAGAAAATATGTTATGTGGACATGTGTCCGGAAACGCTTACTTTCCATGTTAGAGCTCATTTTATTACTTCTCTTCAAATCACATTAATCATGGAATGGAAACACATAGCAACAGAACGTACAAGCGTGACTTCAAACACTTTGTTACAGGAAACGTTAAAAAAATCCTCCGTTAGCGAGGATACATGCATCCACCCTCCGTCGCATGGAATCCCTGATGCGCTGATGCAGCCCTGGAGAATGGCGTATTGTATCACAGCCGTCCACAATACGAGCTCGAAGAGTCTCTACATTTGGTACCGGGGTTGCGTAGACAAGAGCTTTCAAATGCCACCATAAATGAAAGTCAAGAGGGTTGAGGTCAGGAGAGCGTGGAGGCCATGGAATTGGTCCGCCTCTACCAATCCATCGGTCACCGAATCTGTTGTTGAGAAGCGTACGAACACTTCGACTGAAATGTGCAGGAGCTCCATCGTGCATGAACCACATGTTGTGTTGTACTTGTAAAGGCACATGTTCTAGCAGCACAGGTAGAGTATCCCGTATGAAATCATGATAACGTGCTCCATTGAGCGTAGGTGGAAGAACATACTGACGAAACTAAAATGAGCTCTAACATGGAAATTAAGCGTTTCCGGACACATGTCCACATAACATCTTTTCTTTATTTGTGTGTGAGGAATGTTTCCTGAAAGTTTGGCCGTACCTTTTTGTAACACCCTGTATAGGGACAGTAAACTGGCTGTGACCAGAGGCGGAATGCAGTGCTTGCAGGAGAGGCCGTCATAAAGTTTTAATTATCACTTCGAAAAACCAAGCTGTGACCATGAAACTAGGTGATGGTATTGGCCCTTGTCTACATATTTATCCTACAATGCCCATATTTTCCCTACTTCTTGGCATATAGAACTCAACACGTCGCTCTTATCGGAATCGAATCAATAGATGTAAATGTGATTTCCAGAGTACCCCAGAGAAGTGTGATAGGGCCATTACAGTTGGCAATGTGTATTAAAGATCTAGTAGAAAGCGTCGGAATCTCTATAAGACTGTTCGCAGATGATGCAATTGCTGGTAGGAAAGTTTCAGTGCCAGAATAGAGTAACAATTTGCAGCAGGGCCTACAGAGGATTGAAGAGTAGTGCACGCACTGGCAGTTGACCTTGAATGTAAGTAAATGTAACATACTACGCATACATAGGAGAAATAAATCGACTAATGTACAATTACACTACTGAAGACAAATTGATCGAAACGGTAACTGGCGTAAAATATCAAGGACTATCTATCCGGAGAGACTGTAAGTGCAATCACCACATAATAAAGTAGTAACAAAACCACACGCCAGACAGATTTATAGAAAGAGTATTAGGAAAATTCAATTCATCCACTAAATAAGTGGTTTCGAGCCCATTTTTAGGCCGGTTCTTGAGTATTGTTCATTAATCTCGGCCCTTATCAAATAGAAATGATAGAAAATTTCGAGTGAGCACTTTCCGGAAAGAACCGGACAACATATTACTTCCTCCACATACATCTCACGAAATGGAAACGACGAGAAAATGCGAGAAATTAGAGCTAATTCAAAGGGTTACCGACAGTCATTCTTCCCACGCGCCATTTGTGAGTAGAACAGGGAATGGGGGATCAGTTAGAGGTACCAGAAGCACCCTCCTCCACACACCGTTAAGTGGCTTGTGGAGTATGATGTAGGTGCATATGTAGATTGATGACTTGGTGATGAGACTGGTTGTAGAGATCTGTGCAGTTTGGGTGATTAAAAAACATTCCACATCGAAAATCACCTCGTCGTCAACCTTGAAATTTCTGCCACACAGTGGTTTCTCTATTTGAGGAAAGAGTAAGAATCGCTGGGTACCATTCGAGGAGAATAGGATGGTGAGACACAAATGTGGTAACCCAAGCAAGCAGCATATGTGTGACTCTGACCTGTGCAAAATGAGCTGAGGCATTATCGTGGAGCAAAAAAGCCACTTGGACATCTTCCGGCGACGATTCGTGTTGATAGCCTCCCGTAACTTCCTCCGGAGTTTAGGGCAGTATGTTCCTGTGAAGGTTTGCTCAACATCACCTTGGCCAATGATGGTTGGGCTTCTGCCATTAACGGCCCTGGTGAATCACTTTTTTCTCATTCTTGCTTTGGTCTTTTGTCCCTCGATGATAGTGACTTACTCAGCACTTCTTCGTGATCATTAGTCTGTTATGGAAGCCATCTGGATTGGTCTGATACAGCTGCAACATTTCCGCTGCTCTCTCAGTTCGGCGGCGTTTCTGAATACGAGGTGTGAACAAAAAGTAAGCGGAATTTTTCGTTTTATTATAGACTCTTTGTTTGTTCATCAACATCAACTTGGTTCCCTTCAAAGTAATTCCTGTCAGATATAATAAATACCCTTGCTGCAGCTCTTTTCCTAATCTTGGAAGCACTTCTGGAACTCACTTTTCGTTTTGATGTTCAGCTTCTTCAGCGATTCTGTTTTAATCTCGTCAATTGTGGGAAAACGACGTTCTTGCATGGTTCCTTCAGCCTAGGGAATAGGAAGATGTCTCAGGGAGCCATATCTGGCGAATACGGTGGCTGCGGCAGCATAACTGTTTTGTTTTCTACCAAAAAATCAAGAATAAACATTGAGGTGTGAACGGTAGCATTAACGTGATGCAATTTCCACTAGCGGTTTTGCTACACTTCTGGTCGTTTTCTTCGGATTGCTCCACGCAAACGGCGTGTAACTTCCAGGTAGAATTCTTTACCGACCGACGACGCTAGAGCAGGAACCTTTTGGAGATGATAACTGGAACATTATGAGTACTCCTCGTAATTTAGGGCGCACAAGTAGTGTTGCAATTTAGAGCTGCATGAAAGTGCCGCGCGACATCAGCAACAAAAATCTTGTACATTGTACTAAAATAAGCTTATGGTTGCAACAGTGGTTGTACTAGATACACAAGAAGCTCTCACTGATACGTTCTGTGGCTTCTTTGACGTCGTTTGAGAATGTATGAGAAATAGAATAGCCTCCAGTTTCATTATTGACTGTAATGTCTTCCTTGTTCTGGTGTTGGACACTATGTAACATGTAAATGAAAGTATAAGTTTACAATAAATAACATGTGACAAATGCTGTTATGTGATAACTAATGTTAGTGGTAAAACATAACCATCCCTCTACAGTCCCACTCCGTTCATCTAAAGATGTAATGCTAAAAGGAAGCGCACGCCATGGGTGTCACCCTTGCATTGACAGGAAAACAGGAGGTGAAACGGAGCAACAGTCAGCGGATCTACAGCTCTAAGTAATTCCTCTTATATGGTTCTGTAGGGGGGAATCGAAAAGATTCCGTTCGAAGGCCGTAGAGTCCAGAATCGGTATGCCAAACAGGCAAAATCACCGTAATCATTGAGGCACTCATCCCACCGACGCACCAAGATACACGTTTGGTAAAGCAATGTGTTCTACTGAGTGAAGAAGTCGGTAACTGCTTGCTGCACCTTCTCGTCCAACAGGAATCGTCGAGCCTTCCAGGCCTTTTTTGAGAGACCGAAGGCGTGACAATCGCATTGGGAGAGATCAGGACTACGGGGCGGGTGCGCGAGTGTCTCCCACTTGAGGTAAGTTAACTTCTGCGTTACGATATTTGCGATATGGGCTCGTGCGTTATCAAGAAGCAGCAGCACTTCCTGTTGCAATTTTCGCAGACTTTTCGCCTTAACTGCACACCGTAATTTCTCCAGCGTTGCGCAACACCGTTCTCCAGTGATGGAGACACCAGGTTTTTTGAAATCAATAAGCAATGGGACCCGTAATCAAAGAACAGGGTGAGCATCATCTATCTAGCTACCAGCACGGCACTTGGCGAACCAACTCACAATGGTGATTTTCGATAGACATTCTGCCCCATACATATTTTTCATTCTCCGATGGGTGTCTACCAGTGTTTGTCCGTCTGCAGCCAAGACAAGAATGATAACAGCACAGGACCCTGTTTGGACGCATTTGGCAATAACGTCGCCATAGTTCACGTTTCCGCATTTAACGCACATACGTCGGATAGACACGAATGCCACGCTAATGCCTTGCCTATATATCAGTGCTTATACAGGGTGTTACAAAAAGGTACGGCCAAACTTTCAGGAAACATTCCTCACACACAAAGAAAGAAAATATGTTATGTGGACATGTGTCCGGAAACGCTTACTTTCCATGTTAGAGCTCATTTTATTACTTCTCTTCAAATCACATTAATCATGGAATGGAAACACACAGCAAATGAACGTACCAGCGTGAATTCAAACACTTTGTTACAGGAAATCTTCAAAAAATCCTCCGTTAGCGAGGATACATGCAGCCACCCTCCGTCGCATGGAATCCCTGATGCGCTGATGCAGCCCTTGAGAATGGCGTATTGTATCACAGCCGCCCACAATACGAGCACGAAGAGTCTCTACATTTGGTACCGGGGTTGCGTAGACAAGAGCTTTCAAATGCCCCCATAAATGAAAGTCAAGAGGGTTGAGGCCAGGAGAGCGTTGAGGCCATGGAATTGGTCCGCCTCTACCAATCCATCAGTCACCGAATCTGTTGTTGAGAAGCGTACGAACACTTCGACTGAAATGTGCAGGAGCTCCATCGTGCATGAACCACATGTTGTGTCGTACTTGTAAAGGCACATGTTCTAGCAGCACAGGTAGAGTATCCCGTATGAAATCATGATAACGTGCTCCATTGAGCGTAGGTGGAAGAACGTGGGGCCCAATCAAGACATCATCAACAATGCCTGCCCAAACGTTCACAGAAAATCTGTGTTGATGACGTGATTGCACAATTGCGTGCGGATCCTCGTCAGCCCACACATGTTGATTGTGAAAATTTACAATTTGATCACGTTGGAATGAAGCCTCATCCGTAAAGAGAACATTTGCACTGAAATGAGGATTGACACATTGTTGGATGAACCATTCGCAGAAGTGTACCCGTGGAGGCCAATCAGCTGCTGATAGTGCCTGCACACGCTGTACATGGTACGGAAACAACTGGTTCTCCCGTAGCACTCTCCATACAGTGACGTGGTCAACCTTACCTTGTACAGCAGCAACTTCTCTGACGCTGACATTAGGGTTATCGTCAACTGCACGAAGAATTGCCTCGTCTATTGCAGGTGTCCTCGTCGTTCTAGGTCTTCCCCAGTCGCGAGTCATAGGCTGGAATGTTCCGTGCTCCCTAAGACGCCGATCAATTGCTTCGAACGTCTTCCTGTCGGGACACCTTCGTTCTGGAAATTTGTCTCGATACAAACGTACCGCGCCACGGCTATTGCCCCGTGCTAATCCATACATCAAATGGGCATCTGCCAACTCCGCATTTGTAAACATTGCACTGACTGCAAAACCACGTTCGTGATGAACACTAACCTGTTGATGCTACGTATTGATGTGCTTGATGCTAGTACTGTAGAGCAATGAGTCGCATGTCAACACAAGCACCGAAGTCAACATTACCTTCCTTCAATCGGGCCAACTGGCGGTGAATCGAGGAAGTACAGTACATACTGACGAAACTAAAATGAGCTCTAACATGGAAATTAAGCGTTTCCGGACACATGTCCACTTAACATCTTTTCTTTATTTGTGTGTGAGGAATGTTTCCTGAAAGTCTGGCCGTACCTTTTTGTAACACCCTGTATACCCGCATCGGAATCTCGCTACGTTTCATATACGTCGCAGCAACGACCTCAAACGGGAACAGTTTGATCGCCCCTTATAGCTGGTGCACTCCTCGGCAGTGTTTAGGCACCTTCAGTGTTCTATGATTCGTGAGACGTTACAAACGACATTACTGTTATTTACGTATATACGTTCTGTACTCGCACTGAATCAATGCTACCAACTAAAAAAATGGTTTGATTTCGTTTTTTCAGCTACGTAAAACCTCATAACCTATACACTGCAGTTTCAGACGAAAGCGTTCTTATTTATTGGGAATCCCTTCTTGAACACCTTGCATTATATTTACAAATTTGTTGACGGATGCCTGCACCTGTCAGAGAATGAGTTTTAGTAACATTATTTACATGTGCAACGCAAAAGCGAATGTAGCTACGTAACATTAATTTTCTTGGATGAAAGGGACGATATATTGAATGGGATGCTAAGGCTGTCACCGGAGCAGGAGTTTGCATATTGGCGTTTCTTTTGTTCACCTGCTGAAAACTTGAATCCCTGCATACTTCTGCAGTTCTTGTTTTTGATGTGGATTGCCTCAGCAGGCTTTTGCCTGCGAGAACTCGATGAGTTCTCAGTAACAGAACAGATGACGTCTAAATTGCTCTTGTTGGTTATTTCTCTCCATTGATTCATAACAGGAAGGAACATCTGAAAATTACAGGAACATGCTCAAGCACAAGACGTCGACTATCTGTTTCGCTGGCAACCTGTTATTATGTTATTGAGGCTTTCGAGGCTGTTACGTTTCTACGTGTATAGGAGCCAACGATTTGAGCTCAACAGGGGAAAACGTCTACGTCTGGACGTCTTCGATTGTTTGGGTTTTTTGACACTAAGAACTTTGTTGCGTTACTGAAAAAGCGCGGCATCTGAAGTTATCGGAGCTATGATGTAGTTTCCTTTAAAGATTATTTACGAATCAAGAACATTTCTGGACTACGAAATGCAATGAGAACTAGCTTCCAGTTTAGAAAGGTGAGGAAGACGTCCAGAATTCAGGCGCCAAGTAAATGGAACGATTGCTTTTTTGCGACGTTTCGAAGCCCCCGATTATGATAATGCCGATGAACACTTTCAATAATGTGTACAAGCATAGTGAGTTAACCAGTATCGGTGAAAAGCTTCTGAAAATACTGTAGGATTACATCTCTATACCAGCATTGCGTTGAAGTTCCAACGGCCGTCGAGTGCGTCTGTACTGGAGCACTGGGGTACGATGGAATCCCTGCTAGCCTTCATACGTCAACATAAGTGGTGATGGTAAGTTCCTTTGGGACCAAACTGCTAAGGTCATCTGACCCTAAGCTTACACTACTTAATCTAACTTAAACTAACTTATGCTAAGGACAACATCAACATCCATCCCGAGGGAGGACTCGAACTTCCGAGGCGGGAGAGCCGCGCGAACCGTGGCAAGATGCCCGAGACCACGCGGGTACCCCGCGCGGCTACGACAGACACATCAGACTAAACTAAGACTTTTTACATGAGGGTTTAACCGGCTCGATGCACTCTTAACTCACAATTGACATGCACTTTCACGCCTAGTCAGAACCTGCGAGTATCCTATGACAGTCTTTCTGTGGCTTTGTTAACATTTGTATCATTTAGTGGGATATTTAAATAAACTGCGTTATGATGATCTCAAGTATGAGTAAGTTATGGTTCTTATTCCTGGAAAGGTTTTATTGTTCACGACCTCTAATGATCCTGCAATTGGTGTAGCATCAAATTCTAAACTTAAGCCGGCCGCGGTGGTCTAGCGGTTCTAGGCGCTCAGTCTGGAACCGCGCGACTGCTACGGTCACAGGTTCGAATCCTGCCTCGGGCATGGATCTGTGTTATGTCCTTAGGTTAGTTAGGTTTAAGTAGTTCTAAGTTCTAGGGGACTGATGACCACAGATATTAAGTCCCATAGTGCTCAGAGCCATTTGAACCATTTTGAATCTAAACTTAAATGAACAAACGCCATCTGCACGACAACTTTATGCACTACTGGCCATTAAAATTGCTACACCAAGAAGAAATGCAGATGATAAACGGGTATTCATTGCACAAATATATTATACTAGAACTAAAATGTGATTACATTTTCACGCAATTTGAGTGCATAGATCCTGAGAAATCAGTACCCAGAACAGCCACCCCTGGCCGTAATAACGGCCTTGATACGCCTGGGCATTGAGTCAAACAGAGCTTGGATGGTGTGTACAGGTACAGCTGCCCATGCAGCTTCAACACGATACCACAGTTCATCAAGAGTAATGACTGGCGTATCGTGACGAGCCAGTTGCTCGGCCACCATTGACCAGACGCTTTCAATTGGTGAGAGATCTGGAGAATGTGCTGGCCAGGGCAGCAGTCGAACATTTTCTGCATCCAGAAAGGCCCGTACAGGACCTACAACATGCGGTCGTGCATTATCCTGCTGAAATGTAGGGTTTCAGAGGGATCGAATGAAGGGTAGAGCCACGGGTCGTAACACATCTGAAATGTAACGACCACTGTTCAAAGTGTCGTCAATGCGAACAAGAGGTGACCGAGACGTGTAACCAATGGCACCGCATACCATCACGCCGGGTGATACGCCAGTATGGCGATGACGAATACACGCTTCCAATGTGCGTTCACCGCGATGACGACAAACACGGATGCGACGAACATGATGCTGTAAATAGAACCTGGATTCATCCGAAAAAATGGCGTTCTGCCATTCGTGCACCCAGGTTCGTCGTTGAGTACACCATCGCAGGCGCTCCTGTCTGTGATGTAGCGTCAATGGTAACCGCAGCCATGGTCTCCGAGCTGATAGTCCATGTTGCTGCAAACGTCGTCGAACTGTTCGTGCAGATGGTTGTTGTCTTGCAAACATCCCCATCTGTTGACCCAGGGATCGAGACGTGGCTGCACGATCCGTTACAGCCACGTGGATAAGATGCCTGTCATCTCGACTGCTAGTGATACGAGGCAGTTGGGATCCAGCACGGCGTTTCGTATTACCCTACTGAACCCACCGATTCCATATTCTCCTAACAGTCATTGGATCTCGACCAACGCGAGCAGCAATGTTGCGATACGATAAACCGCTACCTCGATAGCCTACAATCCGACCTTTATCAAAGTCGGAAACGTGATGGTACGCATTCCTCCTCCTTACACGAGGCATCACAACAACGTTTCACCAGGCAACGCCGGTCAACTGCTGTTTGTGTATGAGAAATCGGTTGGAAACTTTCCTCATGTCAGCACGTTTTAGGTGTCGCCACCGGCGCCAACCTTGTGTGAATGCTCTGTAAAGCTAAACATTTGCATATCACAGCATCTTCTTCTTGTCCGTTAAATTTCGCGTCTGTAGCACGTCATCTTCGTGGTGTAACAATTTTAATGGCCAGTAGTGTATTTACAGACCGCCTGTTTCAATCTGCGCCGGAGATTATCTTCAGGTCTGGCGCCACAAAGTGTAGTTTGTCAATGTTTTATGAAACTAGCATGTTAGTTCTGATCTAGACTGTGTTTGTTTATTTAATATAACAAGAGGATCAAGGTTTCTAAGACATGGAGTCAGTTATAAAATTCTAACCTTACGTTTTCTTTAATTTCTTCTTCAACTATTCGATGTGGCTGAAATCATCACCGAACACGCGCCATGTTTCTTTGGTTCTGTCGCCTGAGCTGTAGCAAAATTAACGAACAAAACATTAAAACCTACTGGCATTTACCCTACACCACATAAATCATAAATAAACAGTGAAGGACTCCTCAGACGTTTACCGTATGAATGTCGTTAGCGGTTTTTGTGTTTGCGTTTTCAGACACTGAAGAGCTTTACTCTACGAGTAAGCATGGTTACCACAAGTAGAGGCCGTACTCAGCTCTCCTTTTTCCTTCAAGCAATCCAGTAGTTCGTAAACAGCGGCGCTCAGGCTGATGTCGGGTTTCTCGACTTAGGGAAATTCTTTGATAAAATTCTTCATTGTGACTTGGTATATAAAATCCAAGAATTCGTAATATTGGCGATGAATTTCACTGACTGACGATATATTAGCGAATAAAATGCGTAAACTCTTTGCGCATTGGGGAGTTGTCGACAGAAACTGAAGTACGTAGGTAGCATTTAAAGGAAATGAGATAAGATAGTATTTCTCACTTTCTACAGGGGGTGAACAAAAATATGGAAACACCACACAACACATTACCATAGCCGGCCTCTGTGGCTGAGCGGTTCTAGGCGCTTCAGTCGGGAACCACGCTGTTGCTACGGTCACAGGTTCGAATCCTGCCTCGGCCATAGATGTGTGTGATGTCCTTAGGTTAGTTAGGTTTAAGTAGTTCTAAGTCTAGGGGACTGATGACCTCAGATGTTAAGTTCCATAGTGCTTAGAACCATCTGAACCATTTTTGAACATTACCATAAATAGTTCGATGTTGATAAACCGTTAGCATTCAAAACAGCTTCAGGTCGTTTCTGAATGGATAAATACAGGTCCTATATCGTTCTTAAGGGAATCTCATACCAATCTTTCTGCAAAGTAGTGGTAAGTTGAAGTATAGATAATGGAACTGGATAGCATTCACGAACACTTCTCTTGAAAGTAAACCTCAAAGGGTCAATAATACTGAAATCTGGTGAATGTGGTGGCAAAAGAAGATGCAAAAATTCCTTTTCGTGCTCACAAAATCAGTTCTTGAAAATAAGAGCTGTTACAACAGGCGCCTTTGTCTGCTTGGAACATATCATCACCATTGGGGAACAAACATCATACCGTGGGATGGAGCTTATCAGCAAATGGCCGCATAAACTCTCCATGGGGCCGATGTGACACCACAATGTGCTACCTAAATCATCACCGAACACGTGCCATGTTTCACTCCGGGGACTTAAACACAGTCAACATCTGGAAACAGTGTGAAACACGACTCATCTGACCAAATGACTTCCTTCAATTGCTGCACAGCCCAGGTTTTATGACTTTGGCACCATGTTTTCATGTTTACGGGCATTTGTGTCACTGTTTGGAATTCCAGCTCACCCTATAGATCTCAGCTTATGGAGCTCCCTTCGTGTTGTTTTGGTGCTGACAGGATTCTCGAGTGCGACATTCAGTTCTGCAGTGACTTTTGCAGTTGTCTTCCTCTTATTTGTCGTCACAATTATCTTCAATGACCGTCCGTCACGATCAGGCAACACAGAAATTCGTCCGCTTTGTGACTTAGCAGGTGATGTTTTTCCGCTTGCTCTGTATGCGGTATAAATATTCAATACGATCTTCTTGAAACACCAAACACTTTGATTACCTTGGTTACCGAAGCATCCACGATATGAACACCAACAATTTTCCCACGTTCGAATTGACATAGCTTCAACATAACGTACTCAAAACTGTTCTGACCACGAATGAGAGCACTGCACACGTGACTTTCGTGGACAAATACAACAGCGCAACCTGCAGGCTTGGCTAGCAACTGCTTTTTTCTTCAAGCACGCATTTTTCGCGGCATTTCCATACTTCTGTCCAACCCACGTCCGTTGTCAACGTCGAAGACTGGGTTATTTAGTGTAAGAGCAAGTTTTTGTGTGCTAATAAGTCAACGGCAGATATCAGTCCACACTTTATTGACAGCTCCAGCAATAGTTACGAAACATGTTGGTGCTGACTACGATGCCATGGACCATGAAATGGAATCTTGATCACATCATACACTGGACTTGTATTCAGGAGGGATTCCCGACATAGCTAAAGGCGTGTATTCGAATAGTTTTTCTGAAAAGGTTGCGTCTGATTCCCTTCGTAAGTCACGCCCTGTTTGAGCTTTTTATCGGTGTCCAATGACTCGTTGGCGATGAAAAGCTAAACCTTAATCTTCCATCTATTTCGCCCGCATCTCGTGGTCGTGCGGTAGCGTTCTCGCTTCCCACGCCAGGGTTCCCGGGTTCGATTCCCGGCGGGGTCAGGGATTTTCTCTGCCTCGTGATGGCTGGGTGTTGTGTGCTGTCCTTAGGTTAGTTAGGTTTAAGTAGTTCTCAGTTCTAGGGGACTTATGACCACAGCAACTTTTTTTTCTTCCATCTATTCTTCATGTTCATGTCGTAAAATCTGGAGAGGTAGAATGCTGATGCGTGGAAGTTATCACATATGAAGAAAACGTGACCAGGCCGGTCTGTTTTCCAAGCTCAACCATAGGGTTGAGAAGCAAAAATGGGAAATGATATGCACCGTCAGTCCAGTGACTAGCGTGAGGTGCTTCACGTCTTATGCAAGCGTCACGTCCGTTTCGCCGAATACACAACAAACAATGACCAGCACCAAAATATGAAAAGTCAAAAGGAAGCAAACTAACATGTCGTTCATTCAATGAAAGGACGAGAAGGATGTAAGAATTATCAGAAAAAACACAATCACCGACTCAAGTAAAAAGAGCGCGTGAAAGTTAAATAAACTAGGACAAACACCGTGATAACTGTTAAGACTGAAATACAAGGCAGAAATTAAAATATTAGTAAAGGAAATAAATTTCCTGAATGAGTCCGCGATCACTGTGAATATTTTGTGGATGAAACTGTCTAGATCGCTTAATGTACTCCTCTATTTTTTGTGCCATTCGGCTACTGCCATCATCAGATCAAACTTCAGAATTTGCAAAACAAAGTTCAGTGTCTACTGACGTTGAACCTTGTTTTGCAAGTTTTGATCTGATGATGGCAGTACCCAAAAAGGTGTGTTAAATAAATACGTTAAATAATATAGATGGTTTTATTCAGAAAATTAAGACAAAAAATTCCAAAATATAAAAACAAATATCTAGACAACGAAAAGAAATGAATTTCTTAAATACTGACCAAATTGTGATTTGTTATTTCGTATGCATAGAGGAGCCTGAACCCAAAGATGCTATCTATAAACAAAATGTGGAGAGCATGAATAGAGATGAATTAAAATCTATCTTAGAACAGATCTGAAGGAATGTGAGGATGTATTCGAAATAACATCTGCATGAAAACACATTTAATGGTGTTGTTTATATTAAATGCTGGCTTTGAAGGGCTAAGGATAGGATGCTAGTCCGTCGCGTAGCGCGTAAATGCCTAAAATACTACAACCTAGGTCCCGTGTAAGAATAGCGAAATCAGGAAATTTATATAAGGGCGCTAACAAAATCTAAAAGGAATGTCCCAAAGCGAGTTTCCGAGGTGTTTTCCATACAAATTGGAGAAAAATGTGCTGTGTAAAAAACAGAAAGTGCAGACTATAAGGAGCCGTGAAGAGGATATAAGCCACATCGTAATGTCATGGCAGAGGTGAGAAGGCTGGTGAACAAAACGAAAACACATGTTTTCTGCATTCAAGAGTTTCATCACATAACTAAAAATAAAGCCTTACTTATAATTTTCAATAGTAGAACTATTGACGTACGGGGTATGCCGCTGGAAGAAGTTTGTGAATTTGAGGTAAGTTCATATGGGAGCAAACTGCTGAGGTCATCGGTCCCTAGGCTTACACACTACTTAATCTAACTCACGCTAAGAGCAACACACGCATCCATGCCCGAAGGAGGACTCGAACCTCCGGCGGGGGGAGCCACGCGAACCGTGACAAGGCGCCTTTGACCTCTCGGGCATCCCGCGCGGCTGGAAGAAGTAATCGAGGAACTAATAATGTTCTACAGCAATATATCGAAAACTGGCAGGTGCGAATAACAACAGCAGTATTAGCTTTGAAAATGAGCGTCGACAGAAAGGAAAAAACTTACCGAAAGTGTTAGAGTAGCGGTTGCCAAAAATCCTGAGAAAATTGCTACTCAAGGATATAGGATATAATTCAATAGCCCAACTATACTTTGACTCTAAATAAACTTTAAATATTAATTTTGCTTTGAGTCGAATTTCTGCGTCTGAAAACTAAAACTCATCCCAGAACCCAGGCATTTACTTGTAGATTTCTTCTAATAAGGAAAGAAGGTTTTATTACTAATGGAAAGTCATGACTGCTACGTCTGGATGTAGAGCAGAATAAATAGACATATTTGTTAAAGTGGCTTGGAATGGTTTACATACACTAAATAAATTATCAGAAAAAAGTATTCCTATGTGTCTGAAATTGGAAGCTTACAATGAATGTGGATGACCAGTTCTGACTTAAGGCAGTGAGAGAGGACTTTAGTGCGAAAACCTTTCGGAGAGTGAGTGTCACTCATTCTAGCAATAGAGAGATGCATGATAGGAAAACAAACAAATGGTTCAGCTATCATATTGGAAACGGGAAACAGACTGGAATGGAAGACACGGTTATTACTGTACTGAGAGAGAAATGGAAGTGAGCGAGACATGTATCCAGGTGAATGGATGATAAGTGGACCAACGAAGTCTAATGTCGGATTCCATGAGACTAGGAAAGATCAATATGACGACTTATTGAACGTGGATGGATACCACTATAAAATATGCAGTGCCAATATGGATGCGTATCGCTGAATATCGCAGTGCATGGAAAAGTCTCCAGGAGGCTTGTGTCCAACAGTGCAGGTGAAATGGTTCATTATGGCGACGAAGACAATGATGATGCTATAATGAACTTTAGAGTCTACCGAAACAGTGATAGAGATTATCTCCTTAAAGTGATCTTGAGTCGTTAGTACACCCTTTTGTTTTTGCCCCTCAAAAAATTTCCCTTTATCCCCTTGGGAGTAGTTACTTCCAGTGTGTGAATCATTGTGTTACAACAAGCCAAAACTAGCGATCATGACTGTGTGGTACCGCAGAATAGCGGACCACGGTACGACGTTAACATGTACAATTCTTCTAAATTTTACGTGAAGTAATATACCGTTCATACTATGTGATTTAAAGTAAAGAACTACGTAAGTGTTTATAGACGGATTGTATATTTTGCTCTGGTCCGCAACATGAATTATGTTCATTATGCAAATGATACCAAGTTACGCCATCATAACAATACATCACTCGCCATTTTTATCATACACTATGGCAAGAAGTTGTGCATAATGCCTTATTTTGTTGTCTTGTCTACTTCAGAGTAAGTTTTTTTTCTATCGTGAATTCTTCAGTAAGGTTTCCTTTACAGATTCCTGTTTCTTCATTTATATTTCCTATTTAATGTGATTGGTTCGTTGTTTTTTATTTATCAGTTTCAATAGGTCAAATTTTACTAACGTTTCTCAATTTCATCGTAATCATTTCCAGTGACCATAATATTTGATGCAGCAGTTTCTTTTATAAACTGTAGGTGGCATTAATTATTTCGCTATAAGATATTTATTTGGCGGAATGTACTGCATAAATTTATGTTTATAGAAATATTTACGTTTAACCGTAACTGAACACGTAACAGTTCACTAAAGGAGGATGAGTAAAATGAGAACCATAAATATCTGTTTGTGAACGCGTGACACAAATCTGCACAGTTTCTGACTCAACCTTTCTCACGCTCAATGAGAGATCACCGGCGCTTACAAAGCGCACGGCTTCCTACACAACAAAATTCAATAGGGTTTCTGCGGAAGCATTCGTTTACCGCGTGTAATTTCTCATCACCAGAACGGAACTTCTTCGTGCCCTATGCTTTTTTGTGTATAGACATATGGAAAACACTGTCTGGTAAGAATACTGAATGCAGAAGATATTACAGGTCCGTAATGGTTGCAAAAGTTGCGTGGAGTGTATGGAGTCGTGCAATGTCATGTTGCTACAGAACAACTACAGACAGCAATCCACGTTGTATCGATTTGATTACGGACCGAATTTGATTTTAAGAGTTCTGAGTATGATGCACTAACGATAATGGTCCCTCAGAAAGCATAGTGTTCAAGATGGCGTCGCTTTCGTCTCAAATGAGGGTCATCATTGGCTTCTCTACGAAACATCGCCGGTATAGGTGATGAGGAAAGACCCCATGCTTTGCCCTTTTACCCAGAAATGTTCAAATGTGTGTTAAATCTTATGGGACTTAACTGCTTAGGTCATCAGTCCCTAAGTTTACACACTACTTAACGTAAATTATCCTAAGGACAAACACACACACCCATGCCCGAGGGAGGACTCGAACCTCCGCCGGGACCAGCCGCACAGTCAATGACTGCAGCGCCTGAGACCGCATGGCTAATCCCGTGCGGCCCCGTTTACTCGCTGTCTCTTTTTCTGGTGGGTGGCAGTGGACTTGGGTTCCACCCACGGTATCGATTCTTGAAAGAAAAGTGTCCCATTCTTGGTCAACGACATGCAAAATTTGTTCACACTGTTGCGCTACAAATAATTTTCTGGGTACCGCCGACTAAAATTGAGACGCCTCCTACGGGTAACGCAAGAGGCCACGGAAGCTAGTCGGTTCGTGTCGGCCATGCAATTTTCCATGAGGGGTTACCTGCTGATATCGCAAGTACTCGACGTCCAGGCGGTTACCACATGCGACCGTCGCCGGCCGCGGTGGTCTCGCGGTTCTAGGCGCTCAGTCCGGAGCCGCGCGACTACTACGGTCGCAGGTTCGAATCCTGCCTCGGGCATGGATGTGTGTGATGTCCTTAGATTAGTTAGGTTTAAGTAGTTCTAAGTTCTAGGGGGCTGATGACCACAGATGTTAAGTCCCATAGTGCTCAGAGCCATTTGAACATGCGACCGTCACGCGCAGGGGCCAGAGGCAGAATATAGCACTGATGCAGCAGAAAGAGACACTGCGGCGTGGATGACTTGATTGCTTACCGTCACAGCCGTGGTTCTGTTATGGCTTAAGTGGTACAAACTGATACATTGGCAAAATATGGACGTGCAAAGCTTGAATAAATCTGCAAATCTATATGGATCAACCAGTCTCCACTTCCGGACTCTTCCGCTGTTAGATGCAACAAGCTGCTTACGCTTAGTCCAGCGCTGTGGACTTACTGCCCTGGAACCGGCAGTCATCCGTGGGCCCGTCTCAGCTAAAGCCAGCCTTCTGCCCTGGAGGTCTAGAGTTCGAGCCCAGGGCGGAGCAGCCGCTTAGCCGCCTTCACTTGTGCGGGTGAACTCCTTGCTGGGTGCCTCTGCTCGTGTGGGCAGACACTACTGTTGCTGTGAGCCGTCTCACCAGACTGGATCCACGCGCCTCGGCGCGCCCCGTTCTGCGCAGCCAGACTGCCTCTACTTTGCATCGTGGGCCGCTGCTGTGGTCAGCGTCTTGCTGAGATGCTGCCGTCATTACACTGTAGGCCGTAAGATCCTGCACACCGCCGCAGCCGCAGTGGCCTGCTGACGGCCGCACCTTTTAGGCCGCCTACCGCACACGCCCACGGGTCGTTGGCCTCTCCGAGTATCATCACGATTGTTGTAGTTGACGAACAATAAATGAATGTTTCAACTATGAGGTTTTCATGACGACACGTGGGACGACTTCCTGGCTTCACCTCAGCGCTCCACTGCTACCCCACTCCGGGTGGTGAACTGCTGACCTGCTGACCTTTGCCAAACTGGTTCGACCACCCACCATAGAGGCCTGCCGCACCAGACTGTATATGACACACGAATAGGAGGCTGTTTCAGTTCAGGAATAAACGCCTGAGGTTCCCATATTGCAAGAACTTCGTGAAATTGGAGCACAGGACCATGAAAAGTTAATCGTGCCTAATTTTTACAGTTGGTACGATGTTCTCGAGCGTCGCACGGGATTTTCCCATCAGGATGGCTCCGGTGGCTGCAGTTTTCCTTGGGGACAAAACACTACGTGGCTGACACGAAAGAAAGCGTCACCCATAGACCTTATATCACGTGTGAACTTCCGACTTCATTTGTAGATTTAGTATTGCGACAAACTTGCAAATGAATAACAGAATGCTGACAAGTTGTTAGTCGGGCGGTCACCTCTACATTGTTTCCGTGTCAGTGTTTGTGCATCTGTGCAATGCTGCCACTATTGCACATCCAGCACACCGCTAGGACGATGCTTAGCAACTTATATGCTAGTGCCGCCATTTTATTACACACTGAAGATTTTCGTTTGACTCACTCTCATACATACTGAGTAGGAATTGGTATACAAATCATTCACTATAATATAAACGTATATTGTTGATCGTTATTTAAACACTCTCTTTTACCTTTATTCTTTATCCCGATACCTATTTTGTCATTTTAAAGTCCTATAATATCGTATCTTTTAGTTAACGTTATTGACATACCAACAGTTAGCACTGAGGGAAAAAGTATACAAATGACCCATAAACAGAAATTTAAGAATCAATGAAGAGATTGATGTTAATGAAATTACTGTAGCTTCTGACTGTCTAGAGTAGATCTCCTTCTGATAACTTGCTAGAATTTTCGGTGCCGGTCGTATACGAGTGATCGCACTGGCCCAGGTACCTAGGCACGTTAGCTGTTGCAAACGCTGTACCTCCCTGGAGGAAAACCCCAGCTGTTGCGATAATGGGTGATGATTCCTAACATTAGGTACAGCCCCACGTCGAATGACAGCTTTTAGGAAGCAGCTGATTTTGAAACAGCTCCATAACGACGAAAGTCGCCAAGGTCACTTGGGCGTCTCCGAAACACAGGTCAAGCTCTTCTACAGCTCCTAATAACACATGCGTACGGGCGACGCCTTCCAAATTGCTAACAAGGAGATCGCTAGCTGGAAGTCCAGCTACACGACACTTGGCGAGCGCACTTGCCTTATGGCGCTTTCTACATATCTTTCGGAAAGCAAATTATACCTAGCACTGCGACAGCCAAGAATTCATGTCTACGTAGCTTACGGCAGTTTAGTGGATCCGTAAATCAGAATTGTGTACTTCATGTGCTGGCAAATACGTATCAAGTTTTGATAGGCGAATTTAGAGTCATTTTAAACAGTTCTAACAGTTCCTGTAAAGAATCAAGATCTGATTTAGGACTCATCACTAATGGTGTATCACAAAGTTGACTATTAGGCCTCTCTCGTTCATATTATGCACTGATGTGCAAAACGTAAGGACTAAAGTAACTTTGGCATGATGTGTCACTGCCAAGTAACATAGCTCAATGATACTTGGACAATTCATATAAAGAACTGTTACAGTATAGCACTGAGTGTACCGTGTCCAAAGATTTGGAGGTAAGTACGTGTGTGCAACATTATGCCTCCCCACACCATAACTCCTGGACCACCAAAACGATCATGTTCGAAAATATTATGACTGAAAAAAACGAGACGAACAGAAATGACCATTTTATTCAATGACAATAATTAGGTATCAGATAGATTATATAATGGTAACACAGAGATTTAGGAACCAGGTTTTAAATTGTAAGACATTTCCAGGGGCAGATGTGGACTCTGACCACAATCTATTGCTTATGAACTGTAGATTAAGACTGAAGAAACTGCAAAAAGGTGGGAATTTAAGGAGATGGGGCCTGGATAAACTGAAAGAACCAGAGGTTGTACAGAATTTCAGGAAGAGCATAAGGGAACAATTGACAGGAATGGGGGAAAGAAATACAGTAGAAGAAGAATGAGTAGCTTTGAGGGATGAAATGGTGAAGGCAGCAGAGGATCAAATAGGTAAAAAGACGAGGGCTAGTAGAAACCCTTGGGTAACAGAAGAAATATTGAATTTAATTGATGAAAGGAGGAAATATAAAAATGCAGTAAATGAAGCAGGCAAAAAGGAATAAAACGTCTCAAAAATCATATCGACAGGAAGTGCAAAATGGCTGAGCAGAGATGGCTAGAGGACAAATGTAAGGATGTAGAGGCTTATCTCACTAGGGGTAAGATAGATACTGCCTACAGGAAAATTAAAGAGACCTTTCGAGAAAGGAGAACCACTTGCATGAATATCAAGAGCTTTGATGGAAACCCAGTTCTAAGCAAAGAAGGGAAAGCAGAAAGGTGGAAGGAGTATATAGAGGGTCTATGCAAGGGCGATGTACTTGAGGACAATATTATGGAAATGGAAGAGGATGTAGATGAAGATGAAATGGGAGATATGATACTGCGTGAAGAGTTTGACAGAGCACTGAAAGACCTGAGTCGAAACAAGGTCCCCGGAGTAGACACCATTCCATTAGAACTACTGACAGCCTTGGGAGAGCCAGTCCTGACAAAACTCTACCATCTGGTGAGCAAGATGTATGAGACAGGCGAAATACCTTCAGACTACAAGAAGAATATAATAATTCCAATCCCAAAGAAAGCACGTGTTGACAGATGTGAAAATTACCGAACTATCAGTTTAATAAGTCACAGCTGCAAAATACTAACGCGAATTCTTTACAGACGAATGGAAAAACTGATAGAAGCCGACCTCGGGGAAGTTCAGTTTGGATTCCGTAGAATTGTTGGAACACGTGAAGCAATACTGACCCTACGACTTATCTTAGAAGAAAGATTAAGGAAAGGAAAACCTACGTTTCTAGCATTTGTAGACTTAGAGAAAGCTTTTGACAATGTTGACTGGAATACTGTCTTTCACATTCTGAAGGTGGCAGGGGTAAAATACAGGGAGCAAAAGGCTATCTACAATTTGTACGGAAAGCAGATGGCAGTTATAAGAGTCGAGGGGTATGAGAGGGAAACAGTGGTTGGGAAGGGAGTGAGACAGGGTTGTAGCCTATCCCCGATGTTATTCAATCTGTATATTGAGCAAGCAATAAAGGAAACAAAAGAAAAGTTCGGAGTAGGTATTACAATCCATGGAGAAGAAATAAAAGCTTTGAGGTTCGCCGATGACATTGTAATTTTGACAGAGACAGCAACGGACTTGGAAGAGCAGCTGAACGGAATGGACAGTGTCTTGAAAGGAGGGTATAAGATGAACATCAACAAAAGCAAAACGAGGATAATGGAATGTAGTCGAATAAAGTCGGGTGATGCTGAGGGAATTAGATTCGGAAATGAGACACTTAAAGTAGTACAGCAGTTTTTCTATTTGTGGAGCAAAATAACTGTTGATAGTCGAAGAGCCCTTCCACCTCCACAGTTCGAATCGGTCGCGCGTTGCCATCCTTAAAAATGAAGTTAGTGCCGAACTGCACCTCTGAGAAGACGCAAGTGGCGAAGGAGCACAATGTCACAATAACGTTGGTTGGTTAGTATACCGTCTTCAAAGATTTGGAGGTCAGCACGTCAGTGCACCGTAACACCTGGACCACAGAGGGGATCATGTTTGAAAATATTCCTGGTTGTGTTACGTGTTCCCATCTCTCGTCATATGTCGGGAACACAGAATGTAAAATACAAAGTTAAAGATGCCTGAATAAGTGTTTTCACAAGTTGTTTTTTGTTGCTAAGGAAAACAAACTACACCTAACCTCCAGATGAATTCGGATATACCAGCCAAAACATCCAAACGATAAAATCTTGTGGCTAGTGCAGTGCGCTCTGTTAAAAATCAGAAACATGGGTATAGGAACATCCGCCTCCTTGGCTGACGTCGCTGAATTATAAACGCCTATTGCAAGCTCTCCGCACGGGCGTCCGAGGTCACCTCCTCCGAAATTTAAATACAGTCCAACAGGTTGCCTTCATTAACACCCAAATGACATCCCGGATACCTCATTTAGCGCAGATCCTACCGATGACTCCAGCGATGCCACAGCAAATGCAGGCTGCCTGTGGATCCTTTGTTAGTCATGGACATCTCTTCAACATAAGATATGATGCCATCAACTCCTCCCCCCCCCCCCCCCCTTCTTGCAGCGGAGGACTGGGTCCACAACTAGACCATGGTGTTGACGTAAAGGGCTGTCACTTGTTCGAGCACGTGCGACAGCCCTTTACATCAACACCATGATCAAGAATGATCAAGATGTGGAACCATCCTCGACACAGTTTGTGAATCTCCCCTGTACCAGGACTCCAACGGAACGTGATGTGTACGTCCAGCTGACGACGAATCATCCTCGGAATGTGGTTGAAAGACTCCACGCAAGAGTGGCGTGGCCAGCAGTGTGGCGAGCGATGCACCAATGATATTTGACGGCGGAGATCCACGCCATCTGGTATCTCTTCGTCAACGAAAAGTTTCCGACAAGACAAAGACTTTACAAAATTGCTCTAGCTGATTCCCCATTGTGCATGCAGTGTCATGTGACAGACACGGATGAACATCACCTGGAATGTTGACCTGCGGATGTGTGCCATGTTTCCTCCAGATGTGAATCCGACGGGAATCACTCTTCGAGACTCATCGGGACTCATTCGTGAAAGGAACATTGGCCCACAGTTCGACGGTACCGGTGGAATGTTGACGACTCCACTCTAGACGTTGTCTTCTGTGAAGATGAGTCAGAGGTACACATACAGCAGATCTCCGACAGTAAAGACCTCTCTGCCGAAGCTTTCTGTATACCGTTTGCCTCGATACAACACGACCAGTGGATGCCGAGGTAGGATTCCAGTTGCCGTACAGTACTAAGGCGGTACCATCGTGCCCTTACAGCCAAATAGCGACCCTCTCTTTCTGATATCACACATGGTCGGCCCTGCCCTGCTCTGCGGGATCCAGTTTTGGTCTCTATAAACCGTCGCCACATCCGAGAAATAACAGAACGATTCACATTAAGCCATCGGGCCACTTCAGTTAGCGACTGTCCAGCTTCCATTTCTTCCTATGGCCCTGCGCCACAGAGAGTCTGGTAGGTGTCTTTTCCGTGACACACTGCACTGTCTGTGACTGTGTACACAGTGATTGCGGGTATGGGACTATACGGCAAACATTACCCCGTTTGATAGGTGCCATGACGCCATCGTTGACGTGATTGTCCGTTGACTGGAATTCCATCTTCCGTGCAGAACACCATCGTACATACATCACTTGACAGTTTGTATGATTACATAGTGAATTAGACACAGGACGGGAAAATAGCGGTTTGTTGCTTTAATTTTGGACACCAGTTATTTAAGCAACTAGCATTCTAGCAACAACCTAGTAATACGTTTTACCTGCTTCTTAGTTAAGTTTGTCGTTAATATGGCCACAGTCCGAAAACCGATAGATACTGTCATACTAAACAAACAATGCAATTCATTTCTATTTGCCAGTTCTCTCCGTTCCATAGTGCAATCTTTGAGTACACATCTCCCATCTCCTCTCTCTCTCGTGTGCATGTGTGTGTGTGTGTGTGTGTGTGTGTGTGTATGACTGAGGGAGAGAGAGAGAGAGAGAGAGAGAGAGAGAGAGACGTCAACATATAGACATGACTCCACTAAGAATATCTACACTGAAGAGCCAAAGAAACTGGTACACCTGTCTAATATCGTGTAGGGCCCCAGTGAGCAGGCAGAAGTGCCGCAACACGACGTTGCATGGACTCTACTAACGTCTGAAGTGTGCTCTTCTGAATAGCACGTTGCAAGGCATCACAGATATGCTCAATAATGTCCGTGTCTGGGGAGTTTGGTGACTAGCGGAAGCGTTTAAACTCAGAAAAGTGTTTCTGGAGCCATTACGTAGCACTTCTGGACGTGTGGGGTGTCGCATTGTCCTGCTGGAATTGCCCAAGTCCGTCGAAATGCACAATGGACATGAATCGATGCAGGCGATCAGACAGCATGCTTACGTATGTGTCACCTGTCACCGTCGTATCTAGGAGTATCAGGGAGAGTGGCAGATACAGAAAAACCTCAAGGAGGGGGCGCTGAAGATATCTTGAGCTACCTTTACTTTTACCGTGATAAAAAATAGTCAACATCAGGTTACCTTCCATTCGGAAAGTGGGTGCGCTCAGCGACTGTTACGTGATTTATAAATTATAGAGCGCAGCAATCAGTCGTCCTTCTTTTTCATTGATTGCTGTGCTCTATAGTTTACAGAAAATAATCAAATCACGTGCAAAGTTAAAGAAAGTTTTATTTAAACTGATTATACGTATACACAAGACAATGCCATCTCATGATATAAAAAAGTTACAATTGTGGTTCTCTTCCTTAAATGTTGAATTCTATTCGCCTATTCTTCCTGGCAAATTGGTTAATTACATCGTCAATAGGAAAATCAATGTCAGAGTGAGTGCTCAACAGAGCTAAGCCATCAAGTCGATCCTGCTTCACTGTCGACGTCAGCCAAGTCTTAGTACTCCGCAATGTCGAAAAACTTCTTTCTACTGTGGCAATAGATGCAGGAAGACAGGCAAATATTTTGTACAGCGTGTGCAAAGTAGGATAAACAAACAACCCTTGCATAACAGAATCACGATCATTAAGGGCGTTTATGCTCATTTCCTTGTATTGAAGAATCTCTCCTATTAGTCTCTTTTTAGTCACAAAGAGTGATTCTTCTTCAAAGAACAGTAGTTCAGTTAAGCACTGATTCAGTTTATGTCCCAGATAATTACCGTCATGTTTCAGTAGTTGTGAGGGCCAAAGTAAGTTGAATTTTAAATGATAAATGTTTTCTTCAGCAGAACGTTCTCTCATGTCAGGCGTAACATGGTCCAATGTTGGAATAAAAACAGTTCTTTTCCAATATGTCGTAGCATCATCATCATGATCGCAGTTTTCCCTGTGTCTTTGTCTGCCTGTAAGTCTACCTCTTCCATAACTGCCTTCGCCTCTTCAACAATACGAGCAAAGTGGCTATCAGCAATAGCTCTCATGCCGTCGTACAATGACGCGGACGCGCGAGCTACATAGGAAAGTACAACTACTCCATAACTCGATTCATTCGAATCGGCTGACGAAAGAAACAAACAAATAGCGTGCAGGCTGACTGGCGGGGGCGGCGCGGGTGGCAGTGCGGGTGGCCCCGCAAGTAGGGGGGGGGGAGGGGCGCCCCGCGCGCCTCCCATATGTATCCGCCACTGATCAGGGGTCCCATGTCACTCCAACTGCACACTCCCTACACCATTACAGAACCTCCACCAGCTTAAACAGTCCCCTACTGACATGCAGTGTCCATTGATTCATGAGGTTGTCTCCATACCCGAACACGTCCATCCACTCGATAGAATTTGAAACGAAAGTCGTAAGACCAGGCAGCGTATTTCCAGTTATAAACAGTCCAATGTCGGTATTTAAGACCCAGGCGAGGCGTAATGCTTTGTGTCCTGCAGTCATCAAGGGTACACGAGTGGGCCTTCAGCTCCGAAAGTCCACATCGATGATGTTTCGTTGAATGGTTCGCTCGCTGACACTTTTTGATGGCCCAGCATTGAAATCTGTCCTTATGAACTGCGTGTGTGATTTTAGTCTTGTCCTGCGACCAGCAAGATACGCATATCCGTCCCCAATAGAATGTATGTGGGTCTAGCCCGGACGTCAACTCCGTCCCAGTACCAGTATCGAGGATATTAAGGTCTTTTACGAACAATTGTGGGCCAGCTTGCTTCAGGAGAGGATACAAAGACTTTATGACACTCTTCCAACAGAGCCAGTGCAAGCATCCAGGTCAGAGGGTGTGCAACTTCATACTGGTAAAGGGGTTAATGCTCCCAAGTTCTTTGTAAATTTGACTCAATTTTGTAATCACTGACGTAAAATCAAACACCCCCTCGAGCTTTGAAGTTTCATTTGGGTGCTTCATATTTTTGTCCGGCAGTGTATTCCTGAAGCGAGGTTCGGGAACAACAGTCGTTGACAGGAACATGTAGTGCTTTTACGGCAGGGTTTTATTAAACAGACCTCCCTCCACTACTTTTTAATTTGTAATGGCCTCAATGAACAGTCCTCAGATTACTGATCGATGTTAGTCTTATCACCCTTTGATATCTGCTATTTACGATCTTCTCTCTGATCTTAGTCGTACTACTTGCTCAGTCGTCTTGCTCTGGGTCCCAAGGGATGTGGGTATTCCTGGGAACGAAGTCGCCGACCGTTTGACTAGAGAAGCTATTACTTCCATAATATTCGCTTCGACGATCCCAGGATCGGATTAGCGGATGTAGTAAGACATATACCCGCTGCTATTCATTAGGTTTTTAATCTTTTCACCTTTATTATTTCGGAACTCCTCTCCATCCGGATAGAAGGAAATGTTTATTTCGTTACATCAGGGAGACACGGGGTCAGACGTGGGTGTGGTGCTTCTGGTACCATATGAGATCTGAGGGAGACCTAGTCTACTCTCTGGCCTGCCGACCTGTCCAAACTATGTATCTCTCTTGCTATTATTTCAAATTTCTGGTATCAATATTGCTTTCGATGCCTCAGTTCTACCACTCGAACACACTATCATAGTTCCATCAGGTCCCTGTGTGAACTTAGTAAATCGACATAGGCTATCTAATCAATGAGACACAGATGAGCTCGCTGTTTAGTCCCATAACCGCCGCCTCCTCCCTGTCCAATCAACCAAATGAGAGGTAGTAGTTTGTTTGAGATTGGTACATATTGTTTTCCTGCTAGGCAGGTAACGTTCGGATGTATATATGAGTACTATATATATTCACATTTTATCAACTTTGTCTCTGTTTACAGGAAAACTTCTAAAGTTGAAGTGACAAAGCTACTGGAAGGTATAAGAAGCCAGAACGATACGACATTTTCTGTAGCAAGAGAGCAATGGCGCTGGCTTGTATCCGGCGGTGGCTTCCGGCTACATCTGCACGTGTGCACTTTGGAGCCTCTGATAGTTGCGGTTGATGATAGTTCGAAAGCATTTTATTTTACGTGCAGTGAGTGTTTGTGCAGCGCATTATTTTCGGCTGTTTAAGCATTGTGAGCTTGTTTGCAGAGCCTTTTACATGCATTATTTTTTGAGAATTTGTGAGTTGTTTTCATGTCTGCGCATCAGTGTACTGCATTATTTCGATAATTTACGAGTTGTTTGCGTGTCTGTACATCAGTGCACTGCATTATTTCGACAGTTTACGAGTTGTTTGTGCATCTGTAGGCTGTGTACTGTGACCCCAAGCGTGTCAGAGTGAGTGTTTTGTATCAGTGTAATAAATTAACTATGTTCCAAAATAAATAAAGTACACTCCTTTCCATCTCCAGCAGCCCAGAACAGGCTGAGTCCTTTTCCTGCCATCCCCCCCGCCCCCAGACCGCCATCTCGGATTATGACATGGGAGGAATGATGGTGCCCTCTGGTGTCAGTACTGTGTAGGTCAGTTGGACTGGATTAAGGTAGTGCCTCAAATTGTTTAAATAAAGATTGCCGACAGAATAAAGACTTATGCCCATCCTATCCAGTACAGCCTGAGTCCTTTTCCCACCAATTTCTAGGAAGAGGTGGCGGTCGGATGACCTAGGTTAGTGGAAATAGCCCAAGTGATCTTTTTTCCTGCCATTTTCTTAGGTTATTGGAGGTAGCTGTAGTGAGTTGCATTGTCCTGCTGGAATTTGAGCTTCCCACCATTATCTGGGGGAGAGGAGTGGGTAGGGGAGGGGAGGGGAGGGGGTTACATTAGTGGAGGTAGCCCAGTTGACCTATCTTCCCGCCAAAATCTGAACATCCCACCACGATGTCATTGTGGCATTGCCAGATCTTCGCCGCCATCTTGGATCCGCTATCTTGAATAAATTTGGCAACAGTGGAGAGTGGGGTGACGTCCTTGTTGCTCCACTACTGACGAACACTTCCTGCCCGACCCGTGCAATAACTGAAAATCGCCTTGATAGAGGAGTGGGGCAATATCTCCCAAGGACTTCTCAACAGTTTGGTTGCTAGCGTGAATAACAAGCGCAAAATGTGCTTTAGTACTTGAAAGTCCGATACTGACCTGTGTCAAATATGAATAATATTTATGTCCTTTATCTTGCTTTCCCATGTGGTGAAATCCGCACCATTTTTCGTTAGAAATATACTACTCCACCTCTATTACGTATGTACTGTGTTTCACGTTGTCCATCATTGCCTGTGATTATTCGTGTCCAAGAGCGTCTCTGTTCCCTAGAACCTATTAAGCAATGTACATAGCCTAGTCACTTAGATCGATGAGGGCGTGAAAGTATAACTTTAGCCTAACATGTAGTGCTAATTGCCCGCGAATTCCAAAAAAACATTGTGCATATATTCTTCTACATGTTGTGGCTTCGGGTGCGTCGCATCTGATAATGGTCATACTTGAAAGTTGCGGGCAATTATGGTTTCCTTATCTAATAAATTTTATGACCTATCAAAATATTGACACTGAAGATGATTATTTAGAAATAATTCACCCTTGATTACAGGATACCCTACTACCTGATTTAAAATTCATTTATTGGTATCCACATCACAGCAAATGGCTTCAGTGATTTGCGGAAGATTATCATCTGTCTCAATATCAAGTTTACTTTGTTGCAGTAAGGGAAGGTAAGCTGCTGAGTCTAGCTCTTGTCGAGTTCTTACGAGTGAATTCTTAATTGCTTTGGGCACTTTAAAATAATAATAATTTTTGACTGCTTGCTTGGATCTCAATCACTCTTAATAATGAAGATCGTAAAATATCTGTGAGTCCACAACAGTTTTAAGTGTAATGACCATATGAAACTAATTCTATGAAAGGGTGGAACCAGACTGAGCAAAAATAGACAAGTGAAATATTACTTCCTCGCACATGCATTACGTGAAATGACTAGGTCGGTAAAAAATGAAAAAAATTAGAACCCATCTGAAGTCTTATGATAGCCCTTCATCCTGCACACCATTCGCGACTCTAACAGAGAAATAAAAAGAAACATTAGTGACACGTGAAGCACGCTGCGATACTCGCAGTAAAGTTGTCTGTAAGGTACAGATGTAGTTGTAACAAATTACTTTAACTGTTTGACGTTGCTGCAGAAAAAAAGATGATTGAATATTTTGTGTGTCTGTTACGTAGTACCATATATACGCACGAGAGGAAGCTGCACGTCAGATTATAACAAGCGCAGCGACGAACAATTTATATTTAAATTGCTGTGTACCTCTAGTTTACCCTGCGTCACTTTGCGTTCACACACAGTTACACTGAGAGGCTGACGGAAGAGACGAGACAGCGCAACATGAAAGAAGTTGTACTTGTAAGAACACGTTTAGAAACGTTGTGATTTGCATATAAATTGGTTCCCTGGCATCAGCTTCAAACAAAATAGGTTTCTGTCTACGGTTTGGGCACCGAACAAAACTTGCTATTTGTATTAAACAATGTCAAAGCCTTTTGTTTTATCTCTCTCTCTTTCTCTGTCCATGTGTCCTGTGTGTGTCTGTGTGTGTGCGTGTATGTGTGCGCGCGCGCTTTCGTGTGTGTGTGTGGGGGGGGGGGGGGCTGCGTGGATGGCTGTGTGGACATGCGTGAGTACGTCAGAACCGTTGGGCCAAACTGAGGTTTTCATTGTGACTCGTTGACATGCGAGCAAAAGCATTATGTACATACGGTTTTACACTTGTAACTGCTGCTGACGTATAACAGTATTTATAAACTCAAACAACACATCACTTGATTTTTATTTCCCCAAAATAAAATGAAGGTGCATAAGACTTTGATAGAATGGGGCAGGAAATCTACCGCTGTTGTTTTTTTTTTTTTCGTGAAACTAGCCAAACATCCGACTGAACCTTGGACAATGTGAAAAACTTAAATCATGATGGCTAGGCGGAGACTATAAAGCCCACCAAATGTGTGAACCTCGCTCCCTTTTTACCATGTGGCATAGACGACTTAGTTAAGGCTTGAACCGAGGTACTATTTAATTCTTTAGAAAATCAAAATTACAATCGCACCATAGTTATTTAAAGGAAATAGGAAGCCCGGGATCACTGGTGATGAACAAGCTTGTGATTGTTTTACAATTTTAATTTGACTCAGACAGACTTTATTATAAATTTCAATTCAGACATTTGCCCTCTGACTGATGCAACATACATATCTTCTCTTTGATTGCATTACATAAACACGAATAAGAATCATATTATTTTGCATCCACAACCAAAATCATTGATAGTAGGCACAGTGAATAATCAGTCACAAATAATCGTTCTTGTTTAACCATGTCTCAGGTGACTACTAACAGTATACACTTCCAACCAAATTTACACACCCACATAATACCACAACTTCATGAAGAACGAAGAGATCTTAAAGCTTAATAAAACTGAACTGCCCACATATAGGTCCACTGTGAAACATGCTTACATTAAAAATACAAGGTGGGCCAACTAAGGTCGCAAAACTGGCACACAGGAACAATAACGAGTTACAAGTTCATTAAAGATACACAAATGATTAACATAAGTGTTAAATAAGAAGGGCTAGTAATAACTCAACCAATAAAATGACTTACAGAAACGCTAATATTAACAAAGTGGTCTTACTTAACTAGCGGACATAAAGACTCAGGATGATATTAACTTTAGAGAATAGCGTTGAGGCCCATAGCAGTGTTTGGAAGCAATAACGCTACGACCGGCAGGCAGTGCGAGCGTTCACTCCCCACGGCTTGTGCACAGGGTCACATAGCAGGCGGTATATATTTGTATATAATCCGACCGGCCCCACAATGAGTGGTCCTGACAAGAATCCATAACCGCGCCGACGCCAGGTAACGAGCAGTCTTAGCAAATGGCCTGCAGCACAAATAGATTGCAATGAAAACAAGGTCAAATCACAGCCATACTGGAATATATAATAAGCACTTCCTAAGGAGCAATACTCTAACATTACCCGTCTCCCAGTAAACTAGCAGGAAACTTAGAGATCACTTCCAGTTGCCTAAAGGCACTTTCAGCATTAAATAAACATACCAAATGCTGCCGCGACAAATGATGAAACCATTAACTCTACGGCTGCCGGGCACGTACACAACCGCAGCCAGTCCCAAAGCGGACAATATGTCCAAAACACGTCAAAATTTGCGTGGAAACCACTTAAAACACACACTCCACGGATGCTCAAAAACTGAACGAGGAACATCAGTCACTGTGGAACCAAGTTCAGAACCATCTCCAGCAGCTACCCATGCCACAATAAGTTACAACAATCTTCTTAGTTAAACACAGAATAAAAGTCATACGTGACTTGGAGCTTGCAAATTACGAGCTGGGAAAGCGTTCAGCGTGAGACGACGAAGCCACTTCAATTTTGCATTTCAAGGCGCCCATTGATGGGCACCGTACATCCGGCGCGCGCCAAAAGACAAGGGCGGTGACCACGGCGAGGCCCATCAATAGGGACGCGGACTTGGTTTTCAACACAAGTTGGCTCGTTGAACGCAGACCGGAGACTGCTTGTCACACGTTCACCCGGAAAACCGCCGGGGGAGCAGTCAAAGATAGCAGGACAGTCGAATATCGATATCAGCGATGCAAGTGGAGTACCCTAGCGCCAGCCGCCACGGCTCAAGACCTGCTGCCATACATCTGTTCCTTATCAGAATAACTGTCGATGCGCGTTGAAACGTTCCTTGTATGCGTCCTAGAAGTTGCCGTGGCGTAGCGCTGAGTATCACCCGCGGTCGCGGTCGTTATAGACGTGATCTACATCTACATCCACATGGATACTCTGCAAATCACATTTAAGTGTCTGGCAGGGGGTTCATCGAACCTCCTTCACAATTCTCTATTACTCCAATCTCGTATAGCGCGCGGAAAGAATGAACACCTATATCTTTCTGTACGAGCTCTGATTTCCCTTATTTTATCGTGGTGATCGCTCCTCCCTATGTAGGTCGGTGTCAACAAAATATTTTCGCATTCGGAGGAGAAAATTGGTGATTGGAATTTCATGATCATAGCAATCACAAACTACCGACGAATGACATTCCCGGGTTCGATTCCCGGCGGGGTCAGGGATTTTCTCTGCCTCGTGATGACTGGGTGTTGTGTGATGTCCTTAGGTTAGTTAGGTTTAAGTAGTTCTACGTTCTAGGGAACTGATGACCATAGATGTTAAGTCCCATAGTGCTCAGAACCATTTGAACCATTTGAAATGACATTCCTGAACCATGAGGAAACATTTGTAGTCGGGACTGGGTCATTTGTCACTCCTGCTACATTACACAGATTGTGTTAACAAGGGGTGCCAGCATCGTTATAATCAACGAGACCATATTAATAGACCTGACATCGCCAGATGAAGGAGACAGCAGCGACCTGTATTGCTTGTTGAAAATTTTAGTAGCCTTGATCGCAATAAAAAATACAATTACAAATCAGCGCCAATTGTCCGTCATGACTCTAACACCAGGGTTGGTCCGAGCAAGCATGCACGGAGGTTACCTCCTGATGGTTTTAAACATTAATAGCCATGTTTTGAATAATTTTTTGCTATTGACGCGTTACACTTGGTAACGATGATGTGGCCAACTTTGTACGCAGTCGCAAATTTCTTATCAATCATGACATCTTTTTCAAATTTCTGTGTCTTAACACTTCCATAACTGATGCATGTTTTAAAGATTTTAATTTTTCACATTAAATTTAGGGAAATTTTCATTTTACTTCTACAGATCTGGGTTACACTTAGTAACGATGGTGTAAAGGCCGACAGTGTCCTTAGGTAGGGGTAGTGTTGTACCTTGGTACAATTACCAGACTTATGACTCTAGCCACTTCTGTAACAGAAGTATGTTTTAACATTCCGTATAAATGAAGGCATTCACTTCTTATTTCCTGCAGTCTTTTTCTAAGATTACAAAATTCGTTCTGCAAAATTAAGGTTTTCCCAAATGTGAAGACATGTTGGAGGTTATATAAAATGTCAAATACACTTTGAAGATGGCGGTATTGGAAAGTAAAACCTGCCGGCCGCGGTGGCCGAGCGGTTCTAGGCACTTCAGTCCGGAACCGTGAGACTGCTACGGTCGCAGGTTCGAATCCTGCCTCGGGCATGGATGTGTGTGATGCCCTTAGGTTAGTTAGGTTTAAGTAGTTCTAAGTTCTAGGGGACTGATGACCTCAGATGTTAAGTCCCATAGTGCTCAAAGCCATTTGAACCATTTAAACTAAAACCAATTTCAGTTTATTAAGTCAACATAGAAATTCATTTAATTTTCAAGTATCACATGCTCCAGGGTAGAAGATGGTACACGACCGACGAAGACTGCCCAAACGTTATTTTAATAGTTCTCAAGATGTACCGAATTTGTTCACCATAAATTGTTGTACATGAAGAATTAATAGTATATTCCAAGCAGCTTTAACATAAGGCGCAGTCAAATCAAAACGAGGCAGATCGGAAAAAGTAAGTAAATTGTTACTATTTCAAAATTAATCACCATAACTGTTAATACATTAATCGCGTTGTGAGACGAGATGGTCAGTGCCTTCATGGAAAAATGTTTGTGGTCGTCTATGGAACCATGATTGTACCCAAGCGTACACCTCTTCGTCCTTAGCAAATCGGCTGCCACGAGTGCCTACTTTCAGGGCTCCAAAAATACCGAAAGCGAATGGGGACAGATTGGGACTACAGGCACAAAGGTTAAGGACTTCCCAGCCAATCTCGTAACTATTGGAGCGTAGTCGAACCAAACTTGGCATTATGTGAGCAAGCATTACCATACAACGAATGATGCCACCTGTGAACATTCCTGGAGTGGAAACTTTGCAAGAATTGAAGCGCGCCATCAAGTCCAAACGCACATGGATGTTGACGAACAGCATCATTCTGTTGCAGGATAATGCCCACCCTCATGCTGCAAGGTTGTTTCAACTATGCTGCAGAGTTTTCGCTGGAAAGCCCTTACACAGCATCCATAAAGTCCCGATCTGTCCCAGTGCGATTTTTATATTTTTGTAGCCCTGAAGCAAGACACTTCCGTAGCGTTGCTTTGGACGAACAGGCACCCACCTTTGTGCAATCATGGTCCCGTAGGCAATCGCAAAGGCGAAGGCGTTGACCATATTGTCTCACATTGGGATAAATTTTTTAACAGCTATGGCGATTACATTTGAAATAATGAACAGTTTACTAATTTTTATTCCATCTGTCATATTTTCATTTGACTGCTTCTCATACAATGATGGGAAAAATCCTCAACACCAAAAATTAGTTAATGTAGAGCAATGGAATTTCGGGAATACATTTAGCTAGGTAACATATTTAAATATGTAAGTGATTAACACTGGAAGATCACAGGTTAACATAAGGGTGAGATAAGCCACTGCAAATGTGAAATGCTGGTACATTAATAACCCGTGTAACCACCAGAATGTTGAATGTAAGCATGCAAACGTGCATGCATTGTGTTGTACAGGTGTCAGATGTCAGTTTTTAGTGACTGATTTCCATGCCTGTAGCACTTGGTCGGTCAATACAGGGACGGTTAATGCTGGTTGTGGATGACGCTGGAGCTGTCGTCCGCTGATATCCAATATGTGCCCGACTGGAGACAGATCCGGTGATCGAGCAGGCCGAGACTACGTGTCGACACTGTAGAGCATGTTAGGTTACAAGAGTTGTATGTAGACGAGTGTTATCCTGTTGGAAAACACCCTCTGGATTGTTGTTCATGAATGGCAGCACACCATGTCGAATCACCAGACAACGGGACTAGAATGAGACTTTCACTCTGCTGCGGAGTGAGCGCTGATATGAAACTTCCTGACAGATTAAAGTTGTGTGCCGGACCGAGACTCGAACTCGGGATCTTTGGCTTTCGCGGGCATGTTCTCTATCCTCTTAGCTATCCAAGCACGTGCTGGATAGCTCAGATGGTAGAGCACATGCCCGTGAAAGGCAAAGATCCCGAGTTCGAGTCTTGGTCCGGCACACAGTTTTAATCCGCCTGGAAGTTTCTTAACAACGGGACTGCTTCTGGTGTCATACCAAACTGCACGCCAGACCACAACTCTAGGTGTAGGTCCAGTGTGTCTAGCACACAAACAGGTTGGTTACAGGTCCTCAACTGGCCTTCTTCTAACCACACGCGGCCATCACTGGCACCAATATAGAACCAGCATCCATCAGAAAACACAACAGACCTCCAACCTGCCCTCCAATGAGCTCTCACTTGACACCACTGAAGCCGCAAATGGTGGTGGTTTAGGGTCAGTGGAATGCAAGCTACAGGACGCATGACTTGGATCTGTGCCGGCTGGAGTGGCCGAGCGGTTCTAGGCGCTACAGTCTGGAACCGCGCGACCGCTACGGTCGCAGGTTCGAATCCTGCCTCGGGCATGGATGTGTGTGATGTCCTTAGGTTAGTTAGGTTTTAGTAGTTCTAAGTTCTAGGGGACTGATGACCTTAGCAGTTAAGTCCCATAGTGCTCAGAGCCATTTGAACCATTTGAACTTGGACCTGTCTTTAAGGTAACTGACTCATAATAGTACTGCAGATGCAGTACGATGCGCTAGAGCCATGCACTGAACACGCTGGTCGTTCCCCCTGTGACATAATTAATGAAAAATGACCTGAAACGATTCTCATATGTAGAAGAGATTGTATTTTTGACACCACTGTACCAAAGATGTTGCCTGAGTGGCAGACTCGACTGTAAGTAGGGGCGCGTGGAGGGCAGTCGAAGTTGCCGTTGCGCTCTGTTATAGGTAGGATATAAGGGGTACAGCTAGTGGCTAGCTGTGAGAATTTAATTGTTGGTATATGGACGCAGCATAATGCAGTTTTTATAAAATGAAGTCATGAATGGTATTTTTTGTGCTTACACAGAGCCTGTAAATGTTAGGTCGTAGTTATTTCTATAAAAGTGTAAAGTGTGCATCATTAATTTGTAAGGCTATAAGATTATCAAGAATTGAGGTGATACTGATCGTTAACTATACTGACCATTGTCCATGGCAGTTAGGGAATAGTAATGAATTGATACGGTATCCACGCCCAGGTTCCCGGGTTCGATTCCCGGCGGGGTCAGGGATTTTCTCTGTCTCCTGATGACTGGGTGTTGTGTGCTGTCCTTAGGTTAGTTAGGTTTAAGTAGTTCTAAATTCTAGGGGACTGATGGCCATAGATGTTAAGTCCCATAGTGTTCAGAGCCATTTTGATACGGTAACTCACAGGTAAAGCAACTGGAACAAATTTGTAAGGTAATGAAATTTTGTATATTTAGTACTAAGTATGCAGCAACGCAATGTGTCTTTTGCTAATTTTACAATGCTGACCCTTGAATGTAGAAACCAAGTGTTTTCGATCAGATTTAATGTATAGGTTGATTAGGTATACCAGAATGGTAATATTTTGTGTGTTTTGTAATCCAGATACAGAGAAGTTAAATTTTTGAATCCATTTTGCCTAACGATGTCAGACTTTTCGTTATGCAACAGTCCAAGTGTTTTTAATTACGTCAGTAAGTGAGAATTGTAGAACAGTTGATAAGTTCACTGATTTTGAAGTTAATGTAAAATGTTTTGTATCAGATTTTGTGAAGGAGCTTCAAACAGGAGCGACTTCAGTAATGGGTAGGAACTGTGATTGCTGTGTACAGGTGTGAGCTGAGTTGGTGACCTTTCACTCATAGCACCAGGCGGTTTTGGCTTCTGTCACACAGCTTGAGGCTGCCACCAACGGGGCATCGCTGCGGGGGATCGCACGCGGGGATGCGAGGGACATCGAGCACGTCCCGCGTGTCACCCGATCGGTCCACTACACGGTCCCGGGTATTGCCTGCACTGAGGTTGACCCCTCATCTGTAGTCGAGCAGGAGATAATTCCAAAGTCTGGCAGGCAGCGAAAGACATTCCGAGGGCCCGATCGTAGGACCTCTCCAGTTCGTTTGACGAGCAGGTTTCGGGCGTTGTGTGTGACTGACGAAGTCTCTAAGCCGGATGCAGTCGTTCACCCAGTTCTAGAGGAAGCTTCTCGGCCCGCAAGGTCTGGGCGTTAACAGAGGGTGGGTTTGCTGGTAGTTGGGAGTGTTGTGTCTAGACAAGACAGTCTAGACGCAGGGTGAGGTTACCGATAGGGCACGCGTCAACTCACACCGACTGGCGTGAATTCTGGAACAGGATTCTTAATTAATGCTATAAGAAAAGTATGCAGCTCCTTGAATACTTAACTTTAATTCATCCTTGTGGTACATCGCTCTATGGTGAATACAAGTAAGACTCTCTCCAGATATGGTTAACTGCGCCTTGCTAGGTCGTAGCTATGGACTTAGCTGAAGGCTATTCTAACTGTCTCTCGGCAAATGAGAGGAAGGCTTAGTACGTCTAGTCGCTAGCAATGTCGTCCGTACAACTGGGGCGAGTGCTAGTCCGCCTCTCTAGACCTGCCATGTGATGGCGCTAGGTCTGAAAGTACTGACAGTGGCGACACGCGGGTCCGACACGTACTAATGGACCGCGGCCGATTTAAGCTACCACCTAGCAAGTGTGGTGTCTGGCGGTGACACCACAGGGAGCTCCAACGTTAGTCACGTAATGGGGCCCCTTAGGAACATGGCTGCCAAGGAGGGGAGGGAAGCTAGCATGCAGTCCGTGTGCATACCGGGGGGAGTCATTCCAGAAGTGGAAAGGGTGCTTCCAGATGCCATGAAGAGTACAGGGTGAAGCCAACTGCAGGTGGTGGCTCATGTCGGTACCAATAATGTGTGTCGCTTTGGATTGATTTCGGGCGGCTAGCGGAAATGGTAAAGACTGCCAGTCTTGCTTGCGAGATTTAGGCGGAGCTTACCATCTGCAGCTTCGTCGATAGAACCGACTATGTTCCTTTGGTGCAGAGCCGAGTTTAAGGTCTTAATCAGAGGCTCAGGCGGTTCTGTGACCGTGTGGGCTGCAGAGTCTTTGACTTGCGTCATCGGGTGGTGGGTTTCCGGGTCCCGTTTAATAGGTCAGGAGTCCACTACACCCAGGAAGCGGCTACACTGATAGCGGGGTCTGTGTGGAAGGGACTGGACTGTTTTTTAGTTTAGAGAGGCTCAGGAAGCCACAGAAATGGCGTCTGTCTAAAAGAGGGCAGGTAAGACACAGTAAGGTAGTTCTAGCAACAATCGGTATTGTAGTAGTAAATTGCCGTAGCTGTGATGGTAAAGAACAAGAACTCCAAGCCCTAATAGAAAGCACTGAAGCTCAAATAGTTACAGGCACGGAAAGCTGGCTAAAGCCGTAAATAGGCTCAGCCGAATTTTTTTCGAACGACCTAACGGTGTTCAGAAAGAATAGATTAAATACAGTTGATGGGGAGTATTTATTGTTGTCAGAAGTAGTTTATCTTGTAGTGAAATTGAAGTAGATAGTTCCTGCGAAATAGTATGGATAGAGGTTATACTTCACAGTTGGACTAAACTATTAATTGGATCGTTTACCGAACCCCTACCCCCCCCCCCCCCAACTCAGAAGATATAGTTGCTGAAAAGGTCAAAGAAAACTTGAGTCTCATTTCAAATAGGTATACCACACATACAATTATAGTCTGTGGTGACTTCAATCTACCCTCGATATGCTGGAAAAATTCTACACTCCTGGAAATGGAAAAAAGAACACATTGACATCGGTGTGTCAGACGCACCATACTTGCTCCGGACACTGCGAGAGGGCTGTACAAGCAATGATCACACGCACGGCACAGCGGACACACCAGGAACCGCGGTGTTGGCCGTCGAATGGCGCTAGCTGCGCAGCATTTGTGCACCGCCGCCGTCAGTGTCAGCCAGTTTGCCGTGGCATACGGAGCTCCATCGCAGTCTTTAACACTGGTAGCATGCCGCGACAGCATGGACGTGAACCGTATGTGCAGTTGACGGACTTTGAGCGAGGGCGTATAGTGGGCATGCGGGAGGCCGGGTGGACGTACCGCCGAATTGCTCAACACGTGGGGCGTGAGGTCTCCACAGTACATCGATGTTGTCGCCAGTGGTCGGCGGAAGGTGCACGTGCCCGTCGACCTGGGACCGGACCGCAGCGACGCACGGATGCACGCCAAGACCGTAGGATCCTAAGCAGTGCCGTAGGGGACCGCACCGCCACTTCCCAGCAAATTAGGGACACTGTTGCTCCTGGGGTATCGGCGAGGACCATTCGCAATCGTCTCCATGAAGCTGGGCTACGGTCCCGCACACCGTTAGGCCGTCTTCCGCTCACGCCCCAACATCGTGCAGCCTGCCTCCAGTGGTGTCGCGACGGGCGTGAATGGAGGGACGAATGGAGACGTGTCGTCTTCAGCGATGAGAGTCGCTTCTGCCTTGGTGCCAATGATGGTCGTATGCGTGTTTGGCGCCGTGCAGGTGAGCGCCACAATCAGGACTGCATACGACCGAGGCACACAGGGCCAACACCCGGCATCATGGTGTGGGGAGCGATCTCCTACACTGGCCGTACACCACTGGTGATCGTCGAGGGGACACTGAATAGTGCACGGTACATCCAAACCGTCATCGAACTCATCGTTCTACCATTCCTAGACCGGCAAGGGAACTTGCTGTTCCAACAGGACAATGCACGTCCGCATGTATCCCGTGCCACCCAACGTGCTCTAGAAGGTGTAAGTCAACTACCCTGGCCAGCAAGATCTCCGGATCTGTCCCCCATTGAGCATGTTTGGGACTGGATGAAGCGTCGTCTCACGCGGTCTGCACGTCCAGCACGAGCGCTGGTCCAACTGAGGCGCCAGGTGGAAATGGCATGGCAAGCCGTTCCACAGGACTACATCCAGCATCTCTACGATCGTCTCCATGGGAGAATAGCAGCCTGCATTGCTGCGAAAGGTGGATATACACTGTACTAGTGCCGACATTGTGCATGCTCTGTTGCCTGTGTCTATGTGCCTGTGGTTCTGTCAGTGTGATCATGTGATGTATCTGACCCCAGGAATGTGTCAATAAAGTTTCCGCTTCCTGGGACAATGAATTCACGGTGTTCTTATTTCAATTTCCAGGAGTGTATGTTTAAAGCCGGCGGCAGGCGTAAATCGTCATCCGAAATTGTACTGAATGCTTTCTCAAAAAATTATTTTGAACGATTAGTTCATGAGCCTACTCAAAGCGTAATTGGTTGCGAAAGTACACTTGAATTCTTAGCAACAAATTATCCTGGAAAAATAGGGAGTATCACAACGTATACAGGGATCAGCGACCACAAGGCAGTTACTGCTAGGCTGAATACCGTAACACACGCAACTATAAAAAAGAAACGTAAAGTACACCTATTTAATAAAGCTGATAAAAATGCTCTTAACGCCTTTTTAAGAGACAGTCTCCACTCCTTCCGATCTGATCACGTAAGTGTAGAAAAGATGTGGAATAATTTCAGAGATAGTATCGACGGCATTTGGCACACATATACCACATAAATTAATAAGTGATGGTACTGAACCCCCATGGTACACAAAACTCGTCAGATTGCTGTTGCAGAAGCAACGAAAAAATGACGCCAAATTTAAAAGAACGCATAATCCCCAAGAATGGCAAAGTTTTTCAGAAGTTCGAAATATTGCACGTACTTCATTGCGAGATGCTTTTAATAATTTCCACAACGAAACTCTGTCTCGGAAAACCTGAAGAGATTCTAGTTATACGCAAAGCACGCCAGTGGCAAGCCGCAATCAATACCTTCACTGCGCGATAACAACGGTGAGGTCACTGATGACAATGCCACTAAAGCAGAGTTACTAAACACGGTTTTCCGAAACTCCTTCACCAAATAAGACGAAGTAAATATTCCTGAATTCCAATCAAGAACAACTGCCAAGATGAGAAACATAGAAGTAGATATCCTCGGTGTAGCAAAGCAGCTTAAATCACTTAATAAAGGCAAGGTATCCGGTCCAGATTGTATACTAGCCAGGTTGCTTTCAAAGTATGCTGATACAATAGCTCGATATTTAGCAATTATATACAAACGCTTGCTCATGGAAATACCCGTACCTAAAGACTGGAAAATTGCTCAAGTCATATCAATACCCAAAAATGGAAATAGGAGTAATCTGCTGAATTACAGGTCCATATCACAAGCGTCGATTTGCGGTAGGGTTTTGGAGCATTATGAATTACCTCGAATAAAACGATTTATTGACACATAGTCAGCACGGATTCAGAAAATATCGTCCTTGTGAAACACAACTATCTCTTTATATTCATGAAGTAATGCATGCTGTCGACAGGACGTGTCAAATGTTTTTAGATTTCCAGAAGGCTTTCGACACCGTTCCTCACAAGCATCTTCTAACCAAACTGCGCGCCTATTGAATATCGCTTCAGTTGTGCGACTGGATTCGTGATTTTCTGTCAGAAAGGTCACAGTTCGTAATAACAGACGGAAAGTCATAGAGGAAAACAGAAGTAATATCCAGCGTTCCGCAAGGAAGTGTTATAGACTCTCTGTTGTTCCTGATCTATATTAACGACATAGGAGACAATCTGAGTAGCCCTCTTAGATTGTTTGCAGATGATGCTGTCATTTACCGTCTTGTAAAGTCATCAGATGACCAAAACGAATTGAAAATGATTTAGATAAGGTATCTGTATGGTGTGAAAAGTGGCAATTGACCCTGAGTATAGAAAAGTGTGAAGTTATTCACAAGAGTACTAAAAGAAATCCGCTAAAATCCGATTATGCGATAAGTCACACAAATCTCAAGGCTGTAAATCCAACTAAATACTTAGGGATTACAATTATAAATAACCTAAATTGGAACGATCACATAGATAATGTTGTGGGTGGAGCAAACCAAAGACTGGGATTCATTGGTAGAACATTTAGAAAGTGCAACAGGTCTACTAAAGAGACTGCTTACACCACGCTTGTCCGCCCTATCCTGGAGTGCGGTGTGGGATCCGCATCAGGTGGGGCTGACGGATGACATCGAAAAAGTTCAAAGAAGGGCAGCTCGTTTAGTATTGTAGCGAAATAGGGGAGCTAGTGCCACAGACATATACATGAATTGGAGTGGTAATCATTAAAACAAAGGCGTTTTCCATTGTGACGGAATCTTCTCATGAAATTTCATTCACGAATCTTCTCCTCTGATTGCGAAAACATTCAGTTGGCACTCACCTACATAGGGAGAAATAATCATCACGATAAAATAAGAGAAGTCGGGGCTCGCACCAAAACTTTAAGGGCTCGTTTTTCCCGCGCGCCGTTCGATTGTGGAACGGTAAAGAGACAGCTTGAAGATGGTTCATTGAATCCTCGGCCAGCACTTTAGTGTGAATAGCAGAGTAATCACGTAGATGTAGACATAGTTGAATTGCAGAATGTGTACCAATGCTGGTTGTGACGTATGAACGTCGGCATATGGCAGTCTGTGTCTGGTCGAGGGGGGGCACGGATAGCCAAAGCCATTATGATGACCCCTCACGTTAAGCGGGAAATCCGAGTTCGACGCTTCGTCCGGCACAGATTTTCATTGGTTTCATTCCATTATACAACTGACTATTGTCCGTATTCGCAACTGCGATTACATTTCATGTATTTCCTGACGGCTATAGTCTCTAGAGTGCCAGTTCATTCGGACATTCATGCATTGCCCAAGGAACATTGCATCGCACTTCTTAACAACACATGCGCTACAATATCGTATTAATTAACTCTCGCCCCAAATCTCTCTCTTCCATCAATATTATCTCCAGCTAGCGATAGCCGTACGATTTAATAAGAGGTCTCTATCGCGCAATCACGCCCTAAGCTGTAAATACTCGCTGTCAGAATCAGAATCAGAAAAAGATTAACCAGAATTTCAACTCCGCGAACGGGAACACATTTTCAAATGCTTACAAGCTTTCCATACTGAAACAATAAGATTCTCGATCACTCTGCGTCAATGAAACCCGCCTTGAGAAAACAGTAACACTATGGAATGGCTACTCCACCACATAGAGCTCAAGGTTTGCGTCCTACACTCGGGCGGGCTGCAGATCGACCCCTAGATTTTGCGAACTCCAAGAAACTAACGAAAATACACAGCAAGGAAAAAAAAACCACAAAAATAAGACGCATCACGAAGGAATTATTCGAATGAGACGGAAATCGGTAGGTGTGATGTACATACGCAGAAAAATTGGGTGATTCATTCAAGAGAAAGAGCTTCTTAAATTGGGCAAGTTAATAACGTGTTGGTCCATCTCTGGCCCTTATGCAAGGAGTTATTCGGCTTGACATCGATTGACAGAGTTGTTGGATGTCCTGAGGGATATCGCGCCAGATTCTGCCCATACGATGAGTTAGATCGTCGAATTCTCGAGATAGTTGGAGGGCCCTGCCTATAATGCTGCAAATGTTCTCAGTAGGGGAGAGATCGGGCGATCTTGATGGCCAAGGTTGGGTTTGGCAAGCACGAAGACAAACAGTAGAGACTCTCGCCGTGCGCGGGCGGACATTGTATTGCTGAAATGTAAGCCCAGAATGGCATGCCATGAAGGGCAAGTAAACGGCACGTAGAATATCTTCGACTTAGCGCTGTGTTATAAGGCTGCCGCGGATGACAACCAAAGTGTTCCTGCCATGAAAAGAAATGGCACGCACATTGTGACTCCTGGTTGTCGGGCCGTATGGCGGGACGACAGTCAGATTGATACCGTAGCGCTATCCAGGGCGTCTCCAGACATGTCTTCGTTGATCATAGTCGCTCACCTCGAAGCGGGACTCATCACTCCAGATAATTCTACTCCAGTCAGTGAGGTTCCAGGCTGAATACGTGTCTGGAGACGTCCAGGATAGCGGTAGGGTACCAAACCAATGATACCATAAAGTTACCTGACATCATTACCTTAAGCGAGCCAAGCAGTCGCGGACCACAACGGTCCGTGTACGCGGTGTTTTTACTAAACGGGGGAAAACTGTAGGAAATAGTCCCTGAGAAGATAAGGAGGAATAAATGTCAGCTTGACATATGGCCGAAAATGAGTTCCAAGGGAGGCACACCTACTTGAAGGTGGAGATAGAGGGTGCTGAACACTATAGAATATGACCCTTGTGTCAGCACCAGGCAGATGGCCCGCCAGCTTGGGGTGAACCAGTCTACAGTGTGGAACATTCTCCTCAAAGACCACTATCCGTATCAGTAACAGCACGTGCATGCGTTATTACCTACAGGCTTGTTTCAGCAGCAATGGTTTTGTCGCTGGCTCGTCGGACAGGCCACCACGGTGATGGGATGTCTAAGATCTGTCCTATTCACAGATTACGCTACATTTACCAGGGACGGTATTTTCAACCTTCACAACACCCATATGTGGACTACTGAAAATCCCTACGGTGTGGAGGCAGCAACCATCAGCCTCAATGTGTGGGTAGGAATTATCGTCCACTGCCTCCTGAGTGTGGAGCTAAAACGTTATTACAGACAGAACGTTCGCACTTGCCTGGTGTGTCCTCATACGTACATTGAGCCATTGAAACTGACGCTGTCCTGCAACATCAAATGGGCATACTTCGCTAAGAACGTATTCCCAGCCAAATGTTCTTTTGCTCATTATCCTCTCAGGGGCAGTTTGCTGCAGTTTGTCGCCATTTACCAAAATCACCCTGTATCTTGCGTACTTTGCTCATTTTACGTGGATTCGAAAAAAACAACCTTACGAGTTCTACGATGGTAGATAAACGGAACGTCTAACATATGCCAGGAAACGACTCTCAGGGAAACACCAATAGACCTGAGCTCTTGCGTCTGTAACAGCCGATATTACCTGGTCACGACGTCACTGTCTGTTTGGTCAGACAGAAAGGAAACAAGATCCCTGTTCCAAGTGAAAACGGAATGGGCTGAATGTTCCTTCCCATTCTCGTCGCAAGGGCTCAGGACTCTCCGCTCAACATTTCTGACCTATAGAGATGTAAAACTACGTAGGCTACCGTAAACTATCGTAAGTAAGTGCAGACTGTGGTAGTTTCTCTAGTAGTCGTGGTCAGTTAAGGTCGTCCCCGCGATACAGGTACGTTAGATGTGTTGCATACCTATCGACCTCTACCTCAGATCAATCGCTTTATTTATGTAAGCGATCGGTGTTCTACTACTACAACCGGAAGCGGTGAATCGTCTAGAAAACGAGTCAGGGTGTATAAAGGGCTGCGAAACCTACGGAGAACTTCGTTCTTCCTAGTTATCCTCCTATCTGATACTTAAAAATAAACAGTATATATAGCAAAACTGAAATTGTCTCTGATTGATTTAGGTGTATTCGGGAATAAGTGTTGATTTGTAATGTGAAACAGAGGGATATTGTAGTAAAAATAAAAAAAAGAGGTAGATTTATCACATAGCTCAAACATCCCTTCAAGACTTCATCGAGCGTATGTAAAACATGTTTCTGTTATTCATAAACATATTTCCAATTTATCCATAATAACAGGAAACTCTTGTCTTTGATAGTGACGAAGAACATTTTATTGACTACAAAATAAGAATAGTTATTATACAGATTTTTATGTTTGTGCATGTAAAGTGTACTTTAGGCTACAAAGAAGCACCGAATTTACGAGATCAACTAGTTTTTGTTACTTATAAAATGCAATTTATATTCTCTAAGGATATAAAATACGGAGTGGACTTACACTGAATGATTTTCGGTTCTTATCATGTGAAAAACAAACAACCATAAAAACGGAAAAAGAAAGAGTTCCTCCCTTACACATTTATTTATGTTTGTTTGCCTACCAATGCTACCAGTACATCCATTTAGTTCGTCATTTATGTATTGTGCCCAAACCAACAAACCGTAGTTTTGGTACAGTGCAGCTCTACTGTCATCAAACTGTTGTAGAATCTTAGAAAGCATGAGTTATTACTCTGATGAGTTATCTCGAACAGAATGACCTCTGGATGGTAACGAGCACGGATTCCGGATATACAGACCATGCGAAACCCAGTTCGCGGTTTTCTTACGTGACATCCCGGAAACTATGGATCAAAACTATTACATAGTTATAGTAATTCTTGATTTCCGAAAGTCATCTGACTCAGTATTACACCAATGATTATTAATGACACTACGATCAGATGGTGAGGAAAACGTAATTTGTGGCAGGATTAAGGATTTCTTGTCAGGGACGGGGCAGCATGTTACCTTGGATGGAGAGTCATCAACAAATGTATGTTGTACATTAATGACTTGGCTAACGATGTTAATAGTAACCCCAAACTATTTGTGAATGATGCAGTTATCTGTGGGGGAACTACTATTCGAGAACAGCTCCACGAATATCCACTCAGACCTTGATAAGATGAAGAAGTGGTGCAAAGTTTGCCAACTTGCTTTAAGTGTCGTGAAATGTAAAAATGTGTACCTCACGAAACGAAAAGGTGTATTATCCTAAAACATCAATGAGTAACAATTGTAATCAGTTAATTCATAACAATACTTCTATGCAAAAATTTGTAGAAATATAAAATGGAATGTCACATTGCATCAGTCGTAGGAAAAGCAAGGGGGCAAACATCGGTTCATGGGTAGGCTACTGAAAAAAATCAATCATTGTACAAAGGGGATTGCTTACAAAACTCTCGTGCAGCCTGTCATACAACACTGCTCAAGTGGTTGCATCGTATCGAACAGGACTAACAGGCGATATTGTGCATATACAGAGGAGGACAGCACTAAGATGGTATTTTGTTTGACATATTGAGAGTGTCACGAAAATGCTGAAAAATCTGAATTGGCAAACGCTTCAAGACGGAAGCCAACTATTCCGCGAAAGCACACTTATAAAGTTCCAAGAATCGCAGTTAAATGAGGAATTTAGGAATATACTGAAGTCTCCTCTGTATCGTTTCGTAGGGAACGCGAAAATGGTTGGATTAATTACAGCACGTCTAAAGGTATTTAAGAAGTCCTTATGTGAATGGAACGGGCAGGAACTCTGATACGCAGTAGACGAGGAGTACTATCTTCCATTCACTTCACAGTAGTGAATAAGGATGTAGACATATATACGTTAAAATGTAATTGGTTTATTTAAATTTTCTCACCGTCACGATGTTATAGATGTGTTACTGAGTGAGGTGGCACAGTGGTAAAACACTAAAATCTTATTCGAAAGGATGGTGGTTTAAATCAACGTTTGGTTAAACAGATTTAGGTTTTCTGTACTTTCCCTAAATCGCTTAAGGCGAGTGCCTGAGTGGTTCTTTTGAAATGGCACAGCCGCTTTTTTTCCTCACCCTCCCCAATCCGAGTTTGCGTCCGATCTCTAACGAACAGTCGTCGACGGGTCGTTAAGCCATAATCTTTTTTCCTTATAGATGTGTTATAAGAAATTCTATTTTCTGAGATATTCTACTTTTAAATGTTCTTTCCTGTGAAATCTTCAAGATTTATTTCGAGCTTATAGTCCCTACGACGAGATGTAATCATTCTGCCTTTTACGCTCCTGCATCCCCAGGTGTTTTTCATTTTTTCCATCTATATAGTGTAGAAAGTTATTGTTAATTTTCAGGAGGCTTAACTTGTAAGTAAGCTGTTTAGGTTTTTATGTTGGTAACACCATGTAGCGCTCTGTATGAAAATCATTGACTGTGCTGTGTGCAGTCTGTGGCTGGTTGGCATTGTTGAAATATTCTCTATTGTAGTGTTGGGCAGTTGGATGTGAACAGCGCATAGCATTGCGCAGTTGGAGGTGAGCCGCCAGCAGTGGTGGATGTGGGGAGTGAGATGGCGGAGTTTTGAGAGCGGATGATCTGGACGTGTGTCCATCAGAGACAGTAAATTTGTAAGACTAGATGTCATGAACTGATATATTATGACACAATTAAGGTAAATAAATTGTTTGTTCTCTATCAAAATCTTTCATTTGCTAAGTATGCCTATCAGTAGTTAGTGCCTTCAGTAGTTAGAATCTTTTATTTAGCTGGCAGTATTGGCGCTCGCTGTATTGCAGTAGTTCGAGTAACGAAAATTTTTGTGAGGTAAGTGATTCATGAAAGGTATAGGTTATTGTTAGTCAGGGCCATTGTTTTGTAGGGATTATTGAAAGACAGATTGCGTTGCGCTAAAAATATTGTGTGTCAGTTTAGTGTTGATCAGAATAAGTAAAGAGAGAAATGTCTGAGTACGTTCAGTTCTGCTCAGCTGTTTGAAAATCAAATAACGTAAGAGGTTTATCAGCACAGTCATTCATAAATTTTTCTAAGGGGACGTTTCGAACTGGCATTCAGAAAATGATGAAAAACGTGGATGAAATGGAACAGTCGAACTGATGATTGCGAAATCTGTGCATCTGACATCCACAAATTCCGCAGTACTCGTTAAGACGTGTAAATAATGAACCGTTAGGGAGCGAGATAATCTCTGTAATCTTTTGCACTAGCTGAAAATGTTACGATTCTAGTCATTATGTTCCGTTAGCACAAGTGAGTGTAAGAGAAGCAGTCGAAACGATTTGCAAGGAAGCTATAATACGCAAACTACATCGTCGCAAGTAATGGGCATGAAGTTAACAAACGTAATCCATATACACCTAAGAGAACAGGATGAGTCAGAAATCCGGCACCGGATCACGAACTGTGCCGACACCACTTGATGTCAGGCACGTCATCCACATGGCTGTCAAGAACTGTGTATCTTCTTGGTAAGTGTTTGCCTACCTCTAGAGTGCGGCGACAGGTATGGCAATCTCTGTTTCACAGCGTGGATGTCGTCTGCTGGATTTTGAAGGACTCTGTCCGTGTGTTACTTTGTGGAGGTTTCACGCCGTTGGGCGGCACTAACGATGTCAATCAACAATACTAGGGGATTCTCTCGACAGCAACATTTCAGTTTAGAGGTTTTGTGAGAGAATTTTTTCTTTAATGTTTAGACTTTTGTTTGGTACAACATGCTTTCATTGAAGCATGGATTTGATTTTGTTTTCAAAATTATTACAGTTTATCGAGTCACAGACACGTGTGTGAATTCTTGTGAGGCTCAGTCTCATTCACCATCGTATATGACATCCGTGCATTCCATTAGATGTTCACTAACCAATAAGAACATTATGACAACTTACATAATAGCCGGTTTGTCGACCTTTGACACTGATAACAGTGGCGACGCATAGTGGCATAGAAGCAATGGGGCCTTGGTAGGTCGCCGGAGGGAGATGGCGCCACATCTGCACAAACAAATCACCTAATTCTCGTATAGTCCGGAGATGGGGCGATAAGCTCTGACGCCACGTTCAATCACATCGCAGATGTGTTCGACCGGGTTCAGATCTGGCGAGTTGGGGAACCAACACATCAACTGGAACTTGCCACAGTGTTCCTCGAACCACTCCATCACAAACTTGGCCTTGTGACATGGCGCATTACCTTGTAGAAAAATGCCACTGCCATCGGGGAACATGATCGTCATGTAGGTGTGTACGTGGTCTGCAACTAGTGTACGGTACTCCTTGGCCGTTATGGTACCTTGCACGAGCTCCACTGGACCCATGGATCCTCACGTGAATGTTGCCCAGATCATAATGATACCGCCACCAGCTTGTATCCGTCCCGCAGTACAGGTGTCAAGGAGCTGTTCCCCTGGAAGACGACGAATCCGCTCCCTCCCATCGGCATGCTGAATAAGGTATCGGGATTCAGCAGACCATGCGAAGCTCTGCAAGTGCCGATGGTCACATGCCCAGTTCAGTCGTAGTTGCCGATGTTGTGGTGTTAACGATGGCAAATGCATGGGTCGTCGGCTGCGGAGGCCCGTCGTTAGGGGTGTTCGGTGCACTGTGTGTTCAGACACACTTGTACTCCGCCCAGCATTAAAAACTGATGTTAGTTCCGCCACAGTTCACCGCCTGTCTTGTTTTATCACTCTGCCCAGCCTACGACGTCCGATATCTGTAACGAGGGGTTGCCGCCAGCGCCACGACGTCTGGACGTGGTTTCAGCTTGGTTTCGCCACGTGTTGAAGACACTCACCACAGCACTCTTCGAACACCCGACAAGTTTCCGAAACGCTCGTGCCGATCCTCCGGCCTTCACAATCTGCCCTCGGTCAAACTCAGATAGATGTCGCGCCTGCCCCACTCTACACACGGACAGCACGCTCACTGATGCTACAGGTACACGCACTGTGCGTGTGCCTGATTAGCACTAATGCCTTGCCACGTGATGCTGCTATCACCTGGACGGGTGTTCATAATGTTCTGGCTGCTCAGTGTATAATGAATGAGGTGTCGAATGCTACTGGTAGAGTCTTGATTTGATTCTTTCTGTGTTTCGTAAAATATAAATAATGTGGTCATAATTGTATTCCTTTCCAGTTTGTTCTCAGCCAGTACGTATTTAGCGAGAACGTGGACAATATATCTGCTCAGTGCAGCATCAGAAAACATAACAGTTAATGTTGGTGCATGTCGAGGAGGATTGGTATTACAAAGTACATAACCAGCCATCAGCAGTGGCACAAAACCAACCCATGCAACGGGCTGTAGTGTTTAAGAAGTCGGCCTCTTCTCCATAAAAAAAAATCTTAAAAAATATTCAGCTATTTTGTGAAATGACGTCGAGAAATAAGAAACAGAAATAAAATAGATTAGAGAAGCATTAGGTGCCTCTTTGAAAGATACTCGATATCTTGTACAGCAAATGAGGTACGTCAAATGTTTCTATCATCTATTTTATTTCTTATTTTTACGTAACTCACGTCACAAAAAATTTGATCGTGTTATTCAAATTTGTTTTATTTCTAATTTTTGTGCAGGAATCATGAAGTACAATATAATTAAATATCGATCGGTGTTCTATTATTAGTAAGATTATGTACATAAAAAGCAAGCAGAGAATATTTAATGTAGCCTGTATTTTGATATTCCTTATTTTTTAAGATGAAAGAAAGAATTCCATAATTTCTACACCAAAGTAATATTTTTGCGCAAAATATCTAGCCCTTGAAGAGATTAACTTTCTGAAACACCCACTGTTAGTGAAATATTTGTTTCCCCTTAAATAAGTAATTACTTTTACTTTATTTACACTGTCTACTTTTAAGAAATTAAATCTGTTTTTGCATCGCTGGTCAATTTTATATCTCATTTGTGCACTTCCACTGTTCGTTTTACTATGAAAATTTGACAAAAATTTCCCTCCAGTCACTAATTCAGTTTTTATTAGTTACCCGTATTACTATTGAGAGATTAAATCTTTTTTGCAAAATTAGACCAAATTATGGTCAGTTTCATGCCACATTTTTCCATTTCTCACTGTTCGTTTGGCTATGAAAATTTAGACAAAAAGTAGATTCCGCGATGGTCAGTTTGATATCCCATTTGCCCATTTCGAACGCTTCGCTTGGCTATGAAAATGTGGACAAAAATATATTGTGTAATTTTACCTCAAATGACTATTCAAGTTTTTCTTAGTTCCCTGATTACTTTGAGCAGTTAAATCTTTTGCGCAAAACTAAGCCTCATGTTGATCAATTTGATACACTATTTGTCCATTTATGAATCTTCGCTTGGCTATAAAAGTTCGCCAGAAAACTTCACCCAAACACGAATTAAATTTTTCTTAATTATCCTGATCACTTTAAAGTAATTAAATTTTTCTCTGCAAAAGTAGACATCACCCTAGTCAATTTGATATCGTATTTTTCCATTTCACACCCTTTTTTTGGCTATAGAAAATTTGGACAAAAATCCACTGTGCAATTTCTAGGGAGTCTTGTTTTCGCACTGATAAAACATTTGACCAAATTGAGAACATCAGTCCAGTGTATAGCCATTCCAAGTAATATTTCCGTGATTTACCTAAATCATTTGAGACATATTCACATATGGATTCTTCATCAGAGTCACCGTCGGATATTTCCTTAGTCATAATTCCACAGAGCCAGATCGGCGTCTCGAACGAAAGCGGTCTCGGTGTATGTTTCCTTATTTCCCGTGGCAAGATTAGGGGTGTAAAGTACTCTCTTCATAATTTATCACTACACTCATCATGACTTGCAGGTACATGTTATAATGGTCCTGTATTTAGAGTGATATCAAACGCCTAGAAATGGTGAAGATCAGTAATGGCTGTAACAGGAAAAAACACAGTTGCTAGTGCCTATGCCAAGAAAGTATGGAAAAATTAAAATAGGTTAAATAAATACAAAACGTAATTCACTTAAAATGTGAAAGAACTATAACTAAGTTGAGAGGACTGAAATCAAGATTTTAGCATCTTCCAGAAGTATTAGTTCCACTAAAACGTATATGTAACACAACATTTTCACAATAAATTCATCCAGAAAAATAGTAAATATGTTATTGTTTGGTACATCCAAAAAAGAATTAACAGAACTTGATTATTGATCAGCTTCGCTTCTCTAAGGCCTTAGATTATTTAATGTACACTCTTATGTATATTTACAAAAATTTAAATTCTGATCAGGATGCAAGTGTAATTGGACACATCGCGGCGTGCTAGAGTTGTGGCTTGAGTGTATATGCTGAGTGTAGGTGACTACGAGAGATATGTGTATAGTCTGATATAATCCTTGTGTTGCATGGTAACGAGAGAAGGGAGAGGATGAAACACGGTGCTGGCACATAGTTACACGCTACTTCTCTCGAACAGCACCAACCAGCCTGCTGATCTTGCCGTTCCCATTCGACTATCGGAAAACCGTTAACAGCGTCAGATGCGCTCACTTCATGAGGCACTGCGGATAGGTTTGGAATATCTCAGACACTGGCATGAAGAGTCGTGATGAGTAACTTCACGCCAATAATTCTCCTCTCCTTGCCGGCCATATGCTTGATCCACTACCGGAATTCGAACCGGCTACAATCGTGTCGAGCGCCACCGCAAAGCGTGCGTTTGTGGCTCGGCTACACATACAGATAGTGTTTCCTGTGAGTGAATGTCAATCGTTTAATTCTGACGTTGCGATTGCCCTATATACAGGGTGATTATAGTTAAATTTTCGCTACTTGAGAACACCCGCATGAAAAGCAAGTGATCGTAGGACAATGAACGGTTGTGGAAATATTTGAAAGGACATGCGGAAGAGAAACAACGAATAAATCACAGTAAGAAATACGTTCTTATTTCCATATGAGACGTTAACATTCACGTTGCAGATTATAAGCAACGCTCAATGAGACTACCACCCGCATCCACGACAGCCTGGAGCCGCATTAAGAGATTGCTCTGCTCTTTCCCGAAACGTCTCACGTGTACCACTACATTTTCAGCTGTCGTGACACAGCTCGTGCACTGCTTGATGATTGCACGTTGCGTTCGGCATTCTCAGCCACGGCAATAATAACTTCAACAATTTGTGGTGAATCGGAAGTCGGTCTCTCCCAGGAGCAATTCCCAAATCGCCAGTTAATTGGTACATGTTAATCATGTTCTTCAACTCCGGTGCGGAAATAGAACCTCTTTGCATTCGTTTGATGCGTTGCTGTTGTTTTGACAAAACAGCTTCTCGAGTAGAGGCTCAAAATGGTTCAAATGGCTCTTAGCACTATGGGACTCAACTGCTGTGATCATAAGTCCCCTAGAAGTTAGAACTACTTAAACCTAACTAACCTAAGGACAGCACACAACACCCAGCCATCACGAGGCAGAGAAAATCCCTGACCCCGCCGGGAATCGAACCCGGGAACCCGGGCGTGGGAAGCGAGAACGCTACCGCACGACCACGAGATGCGGGCTCTCGAGTAGAGCCTTTCTCACCTTATCGAGACCTATGTTGACTGTCCCCAACTGTAATGAACACTTATGCTTGTTTTTCAAAAGTATGTCGCCGTTGCAGTGCCGGTGCCTAACGGCAAACATGATATTAACATACCAAAAAGGCAAATCCTGCAGCGCACAGTCTGAACATCATTCCTATAAAGTTACTTACCAATACGGTAAGTTTAATTTATGACCATCGAATATAGCAGAAGCAACGGCCTTGCCGCGGTGGATACACCGGTTCCCGTGAGATCACCGAAGTTAAGCGCTGTCGGGTGTGGCTGGTACTTGGATGGGTGACCATCCAGGCCGCCATGCGCTGTTGCCATTTTTCGGGGTGCACTCAGCCTCGTGATGCCAAATGAGGAGCTACTCGACCGAATAGTAGCGGCTCCGGTCAAAGAAAACCATCGTAACGACCGGGAGAGCGGTGTGCTGACCACACGCCCCTCCTATCCGCATCCTCAACTGAGGATGACACGGCGGTCGGATAGTCCCGATGGGCCACTTGTGGCCTGAAGACGGAGTGCTGAGTATAACAGAGTCCTCTGCGAATTACCTTACTGAGCTTTCAACATTATATGCAACGTCCTTTAATTATACTGTAATGTGTGGTGACTAGGTTGTGCTTGAAGCTAGTTGCTTCGGCAGATTTCTGTCCATTAAGAATGACGAACAAAATCTAATTGCTAGGAAATCCTCAGTCCTGTCACAAAGCGCCTACGATAATCAGGAAGCTGGTATTGTGTTCACTAGACGATAGTATTTAGTCATGTCGATTACCTTCCGGAATTAATTTGTTCATCGCTGTTCACTGCCTCTAGATCTCATGGAGGTGAGTTTCACAAGATCACTGTTTGTGGAATCCATGTCGGTTCCTAAAAAGGATATTTTCAGTCTTCAGAAATATGATGATAGGGCATTAAACACGTTCCATAATTCTTTGCCAGACTGTGTCAATGGTTCAAATGGTTCAAATGGCTCTGAGCACTATGGGACTCAACATCGTAGGTCATAAGTCCCCTAGAACTTAGAACTACTTAAACCTAACTAACCTAAGGACATCACACACACCCATGCCCGAGGCAGGATTCGAACCTGCAACCGTAGCAGTCCCGCGGTTCCGGACTGCAGCGCCAGAACCGCTAGACCACCGCGGCCGGCCTGTGTCAATGACATAGGCACTTAGTAAAGCGCATTTGTGGGATGACCCCCATCCGGAAAACGAGAATCACTGACAACGTTTTCCATTCACATGGAACGTTGCTTTGTTTTATTGACTTACGATAAACTGCTGGTAACAAGGGAGCAAGTTCTTTCACAAAATCAGTATGCGATCGTTCAAGTAAAAACAATTTTATGTTACTGAAGGTATAACTACCAACTTTATCATTCAAATTTACTGTAGGAGGAAGAGAGTTATGCTAGGTAATTCTTTGACAAATTGTTAGAGCTGTACCACAGATTTTATTCGATCTTGGGTCACTTCAAGTTTTATTATTTTTAAATGACCACCGATCGCATCTAAGGTGGGCAATTTGTTGGTGCTCGTATGGTGGATGCTTTCGTAACCAAGACAAACGAAGTATTTTGTTTTTCGGGATGTACCGTGTCGAAGATTGATATGGCATACAGGGAAAGCGGAAAAACATCATCCGCTAAGTCACAACGCGGCCGAAAGTGTGTGCTGAGCTATCGTGACAGACGGTCACTGAAGAGGATTGTGACGGAAAATAAGAGGACGACAGACGCAAAAGTCACTGAAGAAAAGAATGTCGCATTGGCGGACCCTGTCAGCCCTAAAACAACACGGAGCTCCATAAATAAGGAACTGTAGAGTGAGCTGGAAATCTAATGCCGCACATTAGTTATGCACATGCATGAAACAGGAAAACATGGTGCCGATATCATAAAACGCGAACTATGGAACTATGGACCAATGGAGGATAGTCATTAGGCCGGAAGACTATTGGTTCACGCTATTTCCAACTTCTGGTCAAATTTATGTGTGGTGTACGCCGTGTGAAACATGGCAGGGATTTGATGATGATTTGGGGAGGTATACCGTGGTATTCCATATGCTCCATGGTTACTTTTAAAGAGCGCATGACTGCCGAGGACTATGTGACCATTTTGGCTGATCAGGTAGAATGTTTGTTCCCAATGGTAAAGCTGTATTCCAAAACAACAGAGCTCCTGTTCACTCAGCTCACACTGCCAGGACTTGTGTTGTCAGAATGAGGGTGAATTGTCTCATCTTCCCTGGCCACCACAGTCTCCAAGTCTCAATATTATTCAGCGTTTTTGGTCTACTTTCGAACAGAAGGGTACGTAATCGCTGTCCACCTCAATGATGGTTGCCGAATTTACCACAATTTTACAGGAAGTATGGTATAAGATTCCCTTGAAAACCATGTATTACGTAATTATCCACTCCGAGACGATTTGAAGCTGTTTTGAAAGCCACCTGTTTTCCTACACCGTATTGTGCATGGTTACGCGTTATGATTTTGGTATTTCCATATTTATGTCCGCTCCTGTTCGTAACACCACGAACAAAAATTACAAACACTGTCCATGACTTGATCTGACACTGGCAGAGGAAGGAACGCATCATGCAATTATGATAACATTTAACCACCTGTTCAGTGCATTATATGTGCTGAGAACGGCTGGCCTGTGTGGCCGAGCGATTCTAGGCACTTCAGTCTGGAACCGCGCGACCGCTACGGTCGCCGGTTCGAATCCTGCCTCGGGAATGGATGTGCGTGATGCCCTTAGGTTAGTTAGGTTTAAGTAGTTCTAAGTTCTAGGGGACTGATGACCTCAGATATTAAGTCACATACTGCTCAGAGCCATTTGAACCATTTGTGCTGAGAACAAAATATAAACAAATCTTAAAACGAACAGAAACCTCTTTTACTTCGTACCTCGTCTTTCTTGATAGAGAAATACACCGCCTGACAAAAATGTGCCGGCCGCGGTGGTCTAGCGGTTCTAGGCGCGCAGTCCGGAACCGCGCGACTGCTACGGTCGCAGGTTCGAATCCTGCCTCGGGCATGGATGTGTGTGATGTCCTTAGCTTAGTTAGGTTTAAGTAGTTCTAAGTTCTAGGGGACTGATGACCTCAGATGTTAAGTCCCATAGTGCTCAGAGCCATTTGAACCATTTTTGAACAAAAATGCGAAGCACCCAGAAGACATGATTGGATGTGAATATCCACATTACTGCTGTTCGTGTTTATTATTGTTACCACCCGTAGTAGGTTATATGAGGGGTGTGAACAGCGTCAGATATTGAGCATTTCACTATGAAGGCCACGGAGATGTCAAATACTCTTGTGAGAAAATGTTATCAGCAACTAACAGAGTTTGGAAGGGGCCACATTGTGATGTCCATTGGGCTGGCTGGTCGAATCGTGCAATATCGAAACTTATGGAGTATTGGAATGTGAGAGGGGCCCGATGCTCCAGTGCATGGGAATGAGAGTGCAGGCATAATCGTCGTCAAGTTTTCGGTTGACCACTTCTGACAACCACAAGGGAAGATTACAGTATTGCACCCCAAGCACATCATAACCACTTCATATCTGTGCCTGTCATCCGATGACAAGTAATGCTCAGCCTACAACATTGTGTGTCCTCCCACACCATTGGTCGTAAATTAGCGTGAGCTTGACTGTGGACTTGCCATGCGTAGGCTGCCGTTAATACCACAACACAAACGGCTGCGTTTGGAGTAGTGCCGTGACAGGGAGGCATGCACTGGTGATGAATGGCCACACAATGTGTTCAGCGATGAATCGGGGTTCTGCAAACCCCGATAGTTATCATATCGTGGCCATATGGGCAGAGGTCCCAGTGTTACAATGTTTTGGAGGGGCACAGCGGTGTTACTCTTGACGTCGTGCTGTGGGAAGCCACCAGGAATGACTTCAGGTCACGGCTGATAGTCATTACGGAAATTATAACGACACAACAATATGACACGGTCATCCTGCGTCCTCATGTGTTGGCTCTCATGCTACAGTATCGTTGGGCTATTTTTCGACAGGACAATGATCGCTTACACACGTGACTCTATAAACTGTCTGTCCTGAAGGACTCTGACAGCTACTATGACTTTCTTTTTATCTTCTGACTGTTTGGATGCAGCCTGCCACGGCTTCCTCTCCTGCGCCAACATTTTCGTCTCATTGTTAGAATAGCAAATGCAACCTATGTCCTCAGGTATCTGATGGATGTAGTCCAGTCTCCATCTTATTCTACAGTTTTTACTCCCTACAGCTCGCTTTAGTACCATGAAAGTTATTCCCTGATGTCTTAGTAGAGGTCCTATCGTCATGTTCCTTCTTCTTGTCAGCAAGCAACCACAATTGGGGTTGATTACTGCTCTGTGTTATAAATACGGAAAAAAATAGCAACACCGAGGACTCGTGTGACATAAACAAAATTGGTAGGCGTGTTTCTACAACTGGGATATAATGTCTGTTGAAATGTCGTGTCAGTCGTATTACGAGTGACGCTAGTAGCGCCCCTATGAGGATAAAAATCAGGTTTGCTTTAAATACACGCTCTAACGGTTGTGAACTTTACTTAATATTGAGGCTGAACGTGGTAAGTTGATGTTAGCCAAGAATGCCTTTAAGGGGACAAAGACACCATTATCAACACCTCACTGAGTTCGAGCGAGGTCATGCAATAGAGCTACGAGAAGCTGGATGTTCCTTCTGCATTACCGCAGAAAAACTTGAAAGGAATTTAGCCACATTACGTGACTGCTGACAGCGGTGGTCACGAGAATGTACGGTCGCAAGGAGACCAGACTCCTGATGGTTCAAAATGGTTCAAATGGTTCTGAGCACTATGGGACTTAACATCTGAGGTCATCAGTCCCCTAGAACTTAGAACTACTTAAACCTAACTAACCTAAGGACATCACACACATCCATGCCCGAGGCAGGATTCTAACCTGCGACCGTACCGGTCGCGTGGTTCCAGACTGAAGCGCCTAGAACCGCTCAGCCACACCGGCCGGCCACTCTTGATGGCCACGTGGCACTGCCGAGAGAGATGACCATTGTGTTCGGCTTTTGGCTTTGGCGCATCGTACTGCATCTGCAGCAGCAATCTGAGCAGCAGTTGGCACCACAGTGACACAACGAACTGTTACAAATCGGTTACTTCAAGGAGAGCTCCGAACCAGACGCTCTGTAGCGTGCATCCCACTGACCCCACACTATCGCCATTTGCGACTTCAGTGATGTCAAGCGAGAACTTATTCGAGGGGAAGAGTGGAGGTCTATTGTGTTTTCTGATGATAGCTGGTTCTGCCACGGTGCTAGTGGTGGCCATGTGTTGATGAGAAGGAGACCAGTTAAGAGCCTGCAGCCAACCTGTCTACATGCTAGACACACTGGGCCTACAACTGGAGTTATGGGTTGCAGTGCAATTTCGTTTGACAAAAGGAACAGTCTCGTGGTTAGCCGACGCAACCTGATTTCAAATTAGTACGTCAGTCTGGCAATTCGATCTGTTATGCTGCCATTCATGAGCAGCATTCCAGGTGGCGTTTTCCAACAGTATAACGCTCGCCCTCATACTGCTGTTGTAACCCAAAATGCTCTACAGAGTGTCGACATGTTGCCTTGACCAGCTCAATCACCAGATCTGTTTCCAATCGACCACATACGAGACATCATTGGACGACAACTCCAGCATCATCCACAAACAGCATTAACCGTCCCTGTACTGACCGACCAGGTGCAACAGGCATGGAACACCATCCTGAAAATTGACAACCGGAAAGTGTACAAGACAATGAATGCACATTTGCATGCTTGCATTCTATATTCTGGTGGTTACACCTATTATAAATGTACCAGCATGTTATATTTGCAACGGGGTCTCTCACGTTTGTATTAACCCGTGATCTTGCAATGTCAGTCCTTAAATATGTTACCTAGGCAAACGTAATCCCGAAATTTCATTACTCCAGATTAATTATTTTTTGGTGTTGCGTTTTTTGTTTCCGCCAGTGCATCATTGATTTATTTCCGCTTAAAGAAACTTACGGTGACGTTAAAATGATCCCCATGACGTACCAGATGCGAGGAAATATGATAGGCAAGTAATTGGTTACGAATTAATATTCTGAGAAGACTAAGACTAATCAACAGTTGCTCTACTTGTCTTTCACTTCGAGAGTATGCTTCCACGGACGGTACACTGTTTCATAATGTAACTTCTCAGTCCACCTAATTTTCAGCATTATTCTGTATCACCACATCTCATGTGCCTCGACTGTCTTCTGCTCTGTTTCTTTTGTGACTTTTTTTCGATGAGCATACCGCTTCGTGCTTCGTTGTTCCATGCTATGAAGGAGTGTACTACCCGTGGAAGCGTACACTGGAGGTGAAAGACATGTTGAACAACTGAAGACTTGTCTTCTCGGAATATTTATTTGTCACCGATTTCTCGTCTATCATATTTCGTCGCATCTTGTTCGTCGTGGTAATGATTGTACCAAGGCCTTAAGTTTTTTTAACGGAAATAAATCCATAATATTTATAACATAGAGCAGTAACCAACAGCAGTTGTGGTTCCTCGGTGCTGTATGACATAAATATGCTGTGCTACAGAAAAAACGCGTTTCTCCAAGAGTGTCGATAACTGGCAAAACGGCGGTAAATATAGAGCTTCCAGACATATATTATTCCCAAACAAATCAGCATTCACGGATCATGGTGCGGTTGATAGATACGTTACTGAAGTTGCGTGAAGTTGACCACCGTCGTTTTTGGCTTGTTAACATCTAGTATGAAATAACAGATGTCTGGCCTGTAGGTCCTTATCTTTTTTTTTTGGGGGGGGGGGAGAGGGACATTTTGTGAAAAATAAATTAGCGTTATTGGCTGAAGACTGGTCTTAAATAAAGATGAATTTTGTGGTTCTAGTGTGACAACAGCCTAGCAAATCAGTCATGGGAAGTATCTGATCGCAAATCACGGTGATCACTGGATCGGGATATGTGATACAATAAATTCACGTAAGTTACACCTTTGAATGTGGTTTCTTAAAACAGAATATGTACAAAGAAATGTAAACAATTGGTGACATTTAGAAACAAAAATAACTACTTTCCCCCTGAAGTATTAAATTACAAAGATAATTTGTTAACCTTAAAAAGGTTGTTTCGACATTAAAATTTTCCTGTCATGTATGTTAGAGATATTATTAACGACATGCCGTGATTATATTAACTTACTCCCTGTGTCGTCTACGCTGTAATGACCTTACAAATCTGCGATGAAATCAAAATTATGCGATACAATTCATGCACATCACCATTTATCATGTGTGATGGGTAAGTGAAAAGAAGAGTTCCCCAACAAAGAGGCTTACTTCGAACAAGAGCTGGAATAATTCCTTTTTGAACAATTATTCCGGATACCTTAAAAAGTCAGCTCCTGTAAACAAATAGAAAAGTGAAAAATGTTTCAGTACAAATTTATTAGTTTTCCCTAGTAAAATATAAATGTGTAGATAAAAATATACATTCCCTTCGAAAATTCGTATTGGTCTCCGTACGCCGACAACAGTGCCATTTAGTAGACGGTGGCTTGTGTGATCTTGTACACCCTTGTCACTTATGAGAAATTGGTCTTTTTGGTTTCTTGGGAGGCACATATTTCTCGGTACATTACTAGGTCTCCACTTAAATCACTGACCGTGTTTAGAGTTCCTTTTTTTTGTTTTTTTTGTTTTTTGCTTGAAGAGAATGTAAGTAACTTTTTGATTCGTATTTTTGTTCTCACTGGGCGTAGATGTGCAGCTGTTCGCAATGGAGAAGACACAGCTGGTGTACTCGATCTTCTTACACAAGCAAGCGAGTCTTACGTCTCTAACGACCTCGGAGTCCACGAGCGTTAAACTCCACGCTTCCTTTCTCCCTTCTTATTCTTCCCTCTCTGAGCAAACAGAACGTGCCGATGTCAGAGAACCTGATGGAACCCCTTAAAGACGTCCGAGGGAGAGACGAGAGGCATCTGAAAAACGGAAAACTTGCAGACTGCGCAGGGAATGTTACAGGTGGTGACGCAGGGAGGCGGTGCTAAGTGCTTTTCGGCGTCGGGGTCAACGCGGGCTGCGGAGGCTCATTCATTACGCGCCATCGCCTGAGCAGGCAGATATCGTGTAGCGAGTTCCCGGTTATTAGCCTTACGTATTACCCCATTAAAAGACTGTCTTTCCTAGATCACTTACTAATCAACACTTCTCATACGTAATAATCAGCGAAAATCCTCGATACTCAGAAGGAAGTTATCAACACGCTTATAACTGACTTGACAGTTAAATAATAACTCAGCTATTAACACAGCATGTAGATACATAATATCTGTGATACTAGCGTAAGGTGGTAGAACTTACAATGAGCCAAATGGTGATTACTTTTACTTCGGTAGCTTGTCAGAATACTCTCAATTAACATTAAAACAAATAATGTGTCGGATGTTTTCTTTAGCGAAGTCGAAACGACTACGGTCATGATGTTCGTGTAAAGATGACACCTCTCGCTCATATTACAGTCTGTTGTGATAATTAGTCGAGGGGCTGCTGTTAAACGACAAGTTAGCTGATAGTGCGTCTTGCTGGTCGGCCACACTGAATCTCCTCGGGCACTTTTCTTGACGTAAGTTATTAACAGAATACTAATGGGATGTGGGCGCCGTCATAAATTAGGGTGTCTGAACGTTGTTATTTCTTGTTTATGACTGCCTATGCAGAAAGATACGACGTTTGAGTTATCACTGTGTCTATCGTCACGTAACCGTGGTGAAAACCTCGTAATACACAGCTTCGTAGCCATGTATTACTAACGAGCACATAGGACAGACACCAGTAAGATTAGGTAATAAAGTGATACCTCTTTGCGAAACATTCGGAAGCATTTTTTAATGTATTAATGATTTACAAGTAATAGTCGGCATTCTTCTTTGTCCTTAGACATATGCAGATTGTGTTATAGTAGGTAGATCTTTCCAACGAACAAAATGTCGGGTACTGTAAAGCACTAAGGAATCGCTGGAAACCAAAAGGTCGCGGGGTTGAACTCTGGTCGGACCACCGAATTTTCAGTCTGCTTTTATCCTCTCAGTGATGTGAAGGTTCGCCAGGAACGGAATGTGGTTAGTATTCTACATTGAACTGTGGGTCCCCTTTCCCCGGTAGAATTTTTGACATAGGTTAGTGACACGTAAGTCGCCGAAGTGGCGTCTGATTGAAAGACTTTCACCACGCCGTTGGGCCACAAAGAATTATTTATTAACAAGCAAAATCAGTCATTAGCATAGTATTTTCTCGAATGACATTATAAATCTCTTCTACTTCCTCATATGAGTTGCATCTTAAGGAAACACAAACCTTTTTTTTTTCCTTGCAGAAGGTGCACGAGCGATACATGCAGCTTATATGCACTGACAGTCATCCTTTTTCTCTTTTAACAGTTGCGATGTACTCGAGAAAGATATGAAATGCTACCTTCTTCGGGTGTTGACACCACACTATTCCTGTTCTTGGATTAGAAGAAATCTTAATGGCTGTCTTGTCTCCTTGTCCTAGATAAAGGAAGATGAAAAGGTGGGAAGAAACCCTGAAGAACGTGAAAATGTATGTAATCACTCATTTAGTTCACGACACTAAATACGAGGCCGTGCTGAAAAGTAAAGCCTCCGATTCTTTTATCTGAAAACTACTTAACATTTTAAAACAAAACAAACGCTATTAACATTTTTAATCTCCATTTCTATATATCTGCAGCCCTCCGTCGCTAGAGGGCTCGGATTTATAGCGTGCAACATGGCGGTGTGTGACGTAACTATGTCGATGTATGAGAAAGTGTGGTGTAATCGAGTTTCGAATTCGAAAATTTCGTCCACACATGGAGCATCCTCTCCTTCAGCATGAGAATGCCTGAACACACACGGACGCTGCGGCATCTGCAATAAACCGACGCCTTGGGTTTAGTGTCATCGATCCTCCTCCACACAGTCCCCATCCGAGTTTCATCTGTTTCGAGAACTTAAAGAACGTCTTCGAGGACTTCTCTTTGCTAATGATGAAACTGTGCGAGCAGAGGTGAGATTGTTGGTCCGTCAACAAAATCAAGCATTCTACAGTGACGCCACCAACAATCTGGTGTATCATTGTAAGATGAATGTTAATCGTCAGGGTGACTGTGTTGAGAAACAAATTTGTAGACATTAAGAATGAAGTTGTAGAAAGTTAATAACGTCTGTCTTATTTAAAAAGCCTTAAGAGTCTTCACATAAAAAATTCAGAGGCATTACTTTTCAGCATGCCCTCACAGAAGTTCCATTAAATGTAAAGTTATTACAATCTGTTTATTTGGTCTCTTACGTATGGCACCCAGTCGGAGATAATCGATACAAATGTAGTTAAAAAGGAAAGTTCTTATGCCTTAGTCACCCACTGGTCTCAAAAAAATGTTCAAATGTGTGTGAAATCTTATGGGACTCCGCACAGTCCATGACTGCAGCGCCTTTAGACGAGCTCGGCCTATCACGCGCGGCCCCAACGGTCTCATTCAGTTGCTGTCACGCGGGTTTACATGACAGTTTCATCAGGAAACACGTACGAAACGTTCATTTTGGCCAAGGTACACATAGTTACACACGAAATTCACAGTCCTATGTCCTTGTTACTTGACTGTCAAGTATCTGTGAGAAGTATGAGAACCAGCGTGTATGTGTCTCAAACGAGCGCGTTTAGTATGTTGAGCGTACGGCATATCAAGTCATACTCTTCATAAAATTCAACACAGACCAGCAGGAGGTCTAAAGCATCCTTCCGATACCCTGCTCCTCTTAGCGCACTGTTTCTGTTTGATCAGCAAGAGTGGGCAGAACCGGATACGAAAACTTTCGGAGATGGTATACGCATATACAGGCAGCGTTCCTCGACCTCCGCTCAGCGCCGCCCGAGACCTTCGACAAAATTAAATTAGAGATACAAACAGCTGTATCGAGACTTCATATAATACACTCGTAAAAATATATACCGACACATATAAGGTAAAACATTACGATCACCTGCCTAATACACTACGGGCCATCAAAATTGCTACACCAAGAAGAAATGCAGATGATAAACGGGTATTTATTGGTCAAATATATAATACTAGAACTGAATGTGATTACATTTTCACGCAATTTGGGTGCACAGATCCTGAGAAATCAGTACCCAGAACAATCACCTCTGACCATAATAACGGCCTTGATACGCCTGGGCATTGAGTCAAACAGAGCTTGGATGGAGTGTACAGGTACAGCTGCGCATGCAGCTTCAACACGGTACCACAGTTCATCAAGAGTAGTGACTGGCGCATTGTGACGAGCCAGTTGCTCGGCCACCATTGACCAGACGTTTTAAATTGGTGAGAGATCTGGAGAATGTACTGGCCGGGGCAACAATCGAACACTTTCTGTATCCAGAAATGCCTGTACAGGACCTGCAACATGCGGTCGTGCATTATCCTGCTGGAATGTAGGGTTTCACAAGGATCGAATGAAGGGTAGTAGAGCCACGGGTCGTAACACATCTGAAATGTAACGTCCACTGTTCAAAGTGCCGTCAATGAGAACAAGAGGTGACCGAGACGTGTAACCAATGGTACCTCATACCATTACGCAGGGTGATACGCCAGTATGGCGATGACGAATACACGCTTCCAATATGCGTTCACCACGATTTCGCCAAACACGGATGCGACCATCATGATGCTGTAAACAGAACCTAGATTCATCCGAAAAAAATGACGTTTTGCCATTCGTGCACCCAGGTCCGTCGTTGAGCACACCATCACAGGAGCTCCTGTCTGTGATGCAGCGTCAAGGGTAACCGTAGCCATGGTCTCCGAGCTGATAGTCCATGCTGCTGCAAACGTCGTCGAACTGTTCGTGCAGATGATTGTTGTCTTGCAAACGTCCCCATCTGTTGACTCAAGGATCGAGACGTGGCTGCACGATCCGTATCAACCATGCGGATAAGATGCCTGTCATGTCGACTGCTAGTGATACGAGGCCGTTGTTATCCAGCACGGCGTTCCGTATTACCCACCTGAACCCACCGATTCCATATTCTGCTAACAGTCATTGGATCTCGACCAACGCGAGCAGCAATGTCGCGATATGATAAACCGCAATCGCGATAGGCTACATTCCGACCTTTATCAAAGTCGGAAACATGATGATACGCATTTCTCCTCCTTACACGAGGCATCACAAAAATGTTTCACCAGGCAACGCCGGTCAACTGCTGTTTGTGTATGAGAAATCGGTTGGAAACTTTCCTCATGTGAGCACGTTGTAGGTGTCGCCACCGGCGCCAACCTTGTGTGAACGCTCTGAAAAGCTAATCATTTGCATATCACAGCCTCTTCTTCCTGTCGGTTAAATTTCACGTCTGTAGCACGTCATATTCGTGGTGTAGCAATTTTAATGGCCAGTAGTGTAGTTTGCTCGTCCAGTATTGGAACGCAACACATTCTGCATAGTAGGGATTCGGAAAGACGTTTGTGGGCTTTTGGAAGTGTGTGGCACGAGATGTCAAGTCACACAATCCACGTAAATTACAGGCTAGTATATTTTGGACGCGGAGCAGGCGTCCAAAAGCGTCCCATATGTTTTCCATTAGGTGTAGTTGAGGCAAGTTTGATGGCCAAGACATCAACACGAGTTCGCTATCATGCTCGTCAGACCACGGTATCACGATTCGGTTGCTGTGACAGTTGCCCTGCTGGAAGATGCCATCGTTGTCTGGGAAGACATCAAGCTTATAGGGATACAAGTGGTCCGCAACAATGTTCACGTAGTCCCCAGCTGTCATGATAGCTTTTACTATCACAGACCATTTAGAAGCCCACGCGAATGTCCCTCGTGGTATAATACTGCCTCCGACCCCTGGTCAGTGGTAGAAGGCCGTGGTGGGATGCATGTTTTGGGCAGCCGTTCTTCGACTGGATAGCAGCGTATAGAGGCACTACAATCGACCTAATGTAGCAATAAACTTGATTAATCCGAACACTCGATACGTTCCCATTGATCCATGGTCCAATCTCGATGATCCCGTGCCCACTGCCGGTGTAACTGACTATGTCGTTGGGTCAGCATAGGAACACGTATGAGTTGCCTGCTGCGGAGCCCCGTTTAAAGAATGTGTAATCAACTATGTACTCCGAAACACTTATGCTTGCTCCAGCTTGTGCTCTATGGTCAGATCTGCCACTGATCGCCACCTACGCTGCTTTACAAAGGGGCAAGCTTCTGACCAAGTTCTGTGATGAGGCGTGAACGTCCAGCACCACTCATAGTTTCAATGTCCTTCAACCACTTTCCATAGATGTTCATGACGATATTACACGAACAGCCGATCAGCTTTGCCGTTTCAGAAAAACTAACGTTCGTAGGTACCGGGTCATAACGATCTACTATTAGCCAAAGTTGTTTATGCTAATAGATTTACTCAGCAGCGTCCCGTATTTTCGCTATGATTGTTCCCCATTTGTCTGTGATCCGCTTACGTACTTTCTTCACAGTGTTACTTGTCGGCAACCCACTAGGCGGCATTCAGTCTCGCGGTGGGCAGTAGTCGTAATGTTATGGCTCATCAGTATATTACAAAATAGCACGATAGAATATATTTTTGGGAAACTGCTCTCCGCTTCAACCAAGACTACCCGTTTAGGAAAAGAAAAAGAGGATTTTAAGTACACAGTATCTGAGAGATATTACGAAGTACACGGTCCTGTCACTTTAATGCAACCAGCGCCTATGTTCGATGTCAACGTCCAATAAAAGAGTCACAGATGGCAGGTGGCTGCACTAGTAGCGGAGGATATATATAATGTGTCAGGGGAAAGCGGAAAACAGTGTGGTCGCTGTCGTAATGCGGAAACTGAGCGATGTGACGTCCAAAAGGGTATACTCACTGGCTTTCGGATCAAGGGTGGAAGCGTTTCTGAAACGGCTAAGTGTGTAAACTGTTCGCGTGCCGCTATGGTTAAAGTATAGCATACAATGCAAAACGGCGCTATCCAAACCCGGCGCCGAGGCAACTGTGATGCACCAGAGGCCATAGGTGACAGGGGTGAACGGTGGGTGCGAAGATGTGTGCGGGTGTATAGACGTGCAACTGTCGGACAACTGAACGTGCAGATGAAACAAGGGCCTGCCAGCAATGTCTTCTCAAAGATTTTTCAGCGAACGTTGCTGTGTATGAGCCTCCGCAGCAAGCGTCTGGTTCATTCACCCATGCTGACTGCTCTTCATCAGCGACGAAAGCTGGAATTTGCACGCCAATATCGCAACTGGACGTCCACTGAGTGGCGAATGCCGGCTTTTTCAGATGACAGATGGCCGTCGATGCGTACGGCGTGGAACGTCTGAAAACAAATACAGGGCAACAATCGTTGAGAAGTCCAGGCCAGAGGAGGCAGCGTTACAGTCTGGGGAATGTTTTCGTGGCATTCTCTCAGTGATATCGTCATTCTGGAAAGCACACTGGATCAGCTCAAGTATGCGCACCATGTCCACCCCTACGAGCAGTTTGTTTTCTCTCGGAAATATAGCATGTACCAACAGGACAGAGTACTATGTCATACAGCTCACAGTGTACGTTCGTGGTTCGAAGAGCACTAGGACGAGTTTACCGTACTTCCCTGGTCACTTAACACCGCGGATTGAAACCCAATCTAGAATCTGCAGGGCCACCTCAATCGGGCTGTGCTCGTTATGGATCCTCAACCAAAAGACCTAGAGCAGATGGCCACGCCACTGGATTCGCCATGGCTCCACATCCCGTCTGTACCACCATGAATGTCATTGACTCTCTTCCTGAAGATCTCGCAGCTATCCGCGCTGCAGAAGGTGGTTATTCAGGCGCTTAACAGGTGGTCACATCAATGCGATTGGACAGTGCAGCACCTTTGAATGCAGAATTAAGATTAGTGTTTAATGTCCAAAGACGTCGAGATCATCAGACAGGGAGAACAAGCTCGGATAAGGCAAGGATGGATATGAAAATTCATGGTGCCCAGTAACAAGGTACCATTGTAATCCAATCGGAAAAAAAACGGAACACCAAAATCTGGATGGCTGCTCAGGGATTTCAATTCTGCTACTTGGAATCAGAGTCCACAACTCTATCCACTTCGCCAACTCCTCTGTGTACTACCAGGGAGGTTACAGGCACAACGTTGTATTCACTCTGCTATCGACACAGTGGGCCAAAACAACACACATTTCTCTGATAACTTCATAATCTAACATCCACAATATAAATCAGACTGCCAATACGTTTAAACGCAGAGATAGATTAGTGAAATATGAAGCCTAATGGAACTTTTAACTCGAATCCACGTGAAGAATATCGCATTAGGGGAAATACTGGTGGCTGCTCATGCGTATATTAACTACCGAACAATCATTGTCCATTAGGGTAGGGCAAGAGGAGTAGACAAAGGGGAAAGAAGTCGATTTAAGTGCTAGTTTAGCGTTCTGCAGTTGTTTCTGGAGCTTCCAGTGGGAGGGATACAAGCTGGACAGAAATATATTGTGTCCTATCTCTGCTAGGAGTTTCACTCGGAAGGACGAAGGTAGAAAGTATCCAAAAATAATGTAACTTTTGTCTGTTTATTGCCGCATAATCGTCTTGGAATTCAAAGTATTGCTTGGAGTGTAAAAGATCGCCTCCACTAGGAGGAGATTTAGTTCCTTTATATACACCACAGGGCATTAAAATTGCTAAACCAAGAATAAATGCAGATGATAAACGGGTACTCATTGGACAAATATATTATACTAGAACTGGCATGTGATTACATTCTCACGCAATTTGGGTGCATAGATCCTGAGAAATCAGAACCCAGAACAACCACCTCTGGGCGTAATAACGGCCTTGATACGCCTGGACAATAAGTCAAACAGAGCTTGGATGGCGTGTACGGGTACAGCTGCCCATGCTGCTTCAACACGATACCACAGTTCATCAAGAGTAGTGACTGGCGTGTTGTGACGAGCCAGTTGCTTGGCCACCATTTTCAATTGGTGAGAGATCTGGAGAATGTGCTGGCCACGGCAGCAGTCGAACATTTTCTGTATCCAGAAAGGCCCGTACAGAACCTGTAACATGCGGTCGGGCATTATCCTGCTGAAATGTAGGGTTTCGCAGGTATCTAATGAAGGGTAGAGCCACGGGTCGTACCACATCTGACACTGTTCAAAGTGTCATCAATGCGAACAAGAGGTGACCGAGACGTGTAACCAATGGTACCTCATACCATCACGCAGGGTGATACGACAGCATGGCGATGACGAATACACGCTTCCAATGTGCGTTCACAGCGATGTCGCCAAACACGGATGCGAAGATCATGATGCTGTAAACAGAACCTCGATTCATCCGAAAAAATGACGTTTTGCCATTCGTGTACCCAGGTACGTCGTTGAGTAGACCATCACAGGCGCTCCTGTCTGTGATGCAGCGTCAAGGGTAACGGCAGCCATGGTCTCCGAGCTGATAGTCCATGCTGCTACAAACGTCGTCGAACTGTTCGTGCAGATGATTGTTGTCTTGCAAACGTCCCCATCTGTTGCCTCAGGGATGGAGACGTGGCTGCAAGATCCGTTACAGCCATGCGGATAAGATGCCTGTCATCTCGACTGCTAGTGATACGAGGCCGTTGGTATCCAGCACGGCGTTCCGCATTACCCTCCTGAACCCACCGATTCCATATTCTGCTAACAGTCATTGGATCTAGACCAACGCGAGCAGCAATGTACGGATATGATAACCGCAATCACGATAGGCTACAATCCGACCTTTATCAAAGTCGGAAACGTGATGGTACGTATTTCTCCTCCTTACACGAGGCCTCATAACAACGTTTCATCAGGCAACGTCGGTCAACTGCCGTTTGGGTAAGAGAAATCGGTTGGAAACTTTCCTCAAATGGTTCAAATGGCTCCGAGCACTATGGGACTTAACTTCTGAGGTCATTAGTCCCCTATAACTCAGAAGTACTTAAACCTAAGTAACCTAAGGACGTCACACACATCCATGCCCGAGGCAGGATTCGAACCTGCCACCGTAGCGGTCGCGCGGTTCCAGACTGTAGGGCCTAGAACCGCTCCGCCACCCCGGCCGGCAAACTTTCTGTTGTGGATTGGCAAGAGAGCTAACCCACTATGAGAGGAAGCCGAAAGGCACGCGTTTTAGCTCACGCAGGCTGGCGTGAGGTCTGGAACAGGTCAAGGAAATGAGACTAGCAAAAAAGGACGTAGCTGTGGAATACTTAACTTTAATCCATAAATGGTGAACATCGCTCTTGACGGTACATGTTTTACAGCATCAGTAGTAACTGGTAATGGCGCCTTGCTAGGTCGTAGCAAATGACGTAGCTGAAGGCTATGCTAACTATCGTCTCGGCAAATGAGAGTGTAATTTGTCAGTGAACCATCGCTAGCAAAGTCGGCTATACAACTGGGGCGAGTGCTAGGAAGTCTCTCTAGACCTACCGTGTGGCGGCGCTCGGTCTGCAATCACTGATAGTGGCGACACGCGGGTCCGACGTATACTAACGGACCGCGGCCGATTTAAAGGCTACCACCTAGCAAGTGTGGTGTCTGGCGGTGACACCACACTTTCCTCATGTCAGCACGTTGTACTTGTCTCCACCGGCGCCAACCTTGTGTGAATGCTCTGAAAAGCTAATCATTTGCTTATCACAGCATATTCTTCCTGCCGGTTAAATTTCGCGTCTGTAGCACGTCATCTTCGTGGTGTAGCAATTTTAAAGGCCAGTAGTGTACTTATTGTCCACACGACAGCCTACTCACGCTTAAGAGTAAGCTAAGCTCAAATTAAACGTTGCAGTAGAACACAAGCGACTAGTTCTTGATTCTGCTGAAAGTTTCTTCTCTTTATATCTTTGTTTACTGAGTTCAGCATTCCTATAAAGGATGAGATGTAACTCATTCGGTTATGTGGTAGCAGGAGGACGTGTGTAGTCGATCCAAGCGCTACACGTCGAAGTAAGTCCACGTGGGAAGGCAGCTTGACCTGTCCTCTCCCGGTTTTCGGAGGTGACTCTATTCGCTAGAAGCGAGGGAACTGTTTTCGCTTTAAGCTGTCGTGACCTCGTAACGGGCAGAATACGTTACGCCCTTCCGGGGTAGTATAACGGGGATTTCTCGTTTTCCCCACGCGGCGCGACATTTATGTGCGTGGTCAGTTATATGGAGTTAGCCGCAGCCGACCACCGCGCGGCTCTACTGCCGAGAAACGGGATGCGTGTCTGTGTATGGCCAGCCACCTCGCCACAAGAAGCTGCGCAGCGCTGCCTAGGACGGCGCGCCCAGCATACTGAGCTCTGACGACGTGTCTTCATCTAGCGCTGCCCCGCGTATCTCACCAGCTACTGCGCTCACTGCAAAATGAAATCGAGCGTTACTCACCTGTGACATACGGAGTTCAGAAAGATAATCTTTGCTATCAAACCGAGCGAGGTGGCGCAGTGTTAAGACACTGGACGTTAGGCCGACGGTTCAAAATCCTTCCGGCCACCGAGCTTTAGATTTTGCGCCATTTCCCTAAATCGGTTCGAGACTACAATAATCTACGTCTATGTCTATACTCTACGAATCACTATGAAATGCTTGGCTGAAGATTCTTCTTATCTGTACCTCATATTAAGTATTCTTCTTGTCCAGTTCGCAGAAGTAACGCCTTTGTTATTTGCAAAATTTTATCTGCTCGACTTCTACCAAGCAGATGCACAAGAGACTACAAACATTCCTGCTTTGTGCCCCCAAGAAACAGTTCTTGGAGTTTTCTATGCAGTTTCTCCCGAGGTGTCAGCCAATTAAGATTTCTTAACATATCTGCTACTCTTTCGCTAGCCAAAGAAGCTCATCACCATTAGCGCTCTTCTTCGTAACCTGCCATTTGCGTTACCTACAACTGACTCCACGTGGTCATTCCAGTTCATATTTCCACCTACCGTAACTCTCAAATAACTGTATGACATAACTGGCAAGGGGAGGCCACAACGTTTGGAACGCGGATTTACTGTAAACTTCCTACATTGGTAGTACTCCATGAGGACAACAAAATGAAAATGTGTAAGCAGTAGCGCGTGCTTCTCAAGCGTTACTGAGAAAAGCGTAAGATAATTTGGGTCGTCGAATATATACCTGTGCGTGGCCATTTGACTATAGGTACCGTAATCGCTGGATCGAGTCCCGTTCGTCAGTTTTTTTTTATTTTCAACACAGTCATTTTCTTTACTATTTATATTACAATTGATATAATGGGAAAAATACGTGTAATCGGATGAACTTTTATTAAATTTACAGTGTTACTTGGCAGTTTACAAGATTTTACTATCACAAATAATATAATATTCATAACTATCGAGTAGTAAACGACCAAACGCATAAAGTGATACTGAAAACGTATGCTTGTCAGTGTCTTCAAAATTGTTCTTATTTAATCGAAAGAGAAGACTCGATACTGTATGACCAATTATTGGCGCCGATATTTAAGGAAATACTGCGTTATGCATGGTTTGCTTCCAATTATCGGCTGAGAGAGAGGTTTTTGAAAATGTTAACGAGGCTTGTTTTCCCACGGAAAACCTCAAAAGACCTTGCGTATACGGAAACATAGCAGTTATTCAACTCATCTGGTGCCGTTTTTGTTTTCCATGTTTTTACGAACAATACCATCTGCAACTTATACTCGTAGTGTTGAAATGACGATTAATTGTACATCTTTCGAAAGACGTATATGCCGGTCAAAACGTGGAGGTAACAAGTCGTTTGAGGCTCCTTCCAGGTATAAGGGATTTCTCAAATCAAGGACAAGCATACTTTTTCAGTATCACTTTATGCGTTTGGTCGTTTTCTAGTCGATAGTTGTAAATATTATATTATTTGTGATGATAAAAATATGTAGACTGCCAAATAAAATTGTAAATTTAATAAAAGTTCATCCGATTACACGTATTTTTCCCATTATATCAATTGTATTATAAATAGTAAAGAAAATGACTGTGTTGAAAATTAAAAGAAAACTGACGAACGGGACTCGATCCAGCGATCCAGCGATCCAGCGATTACGGACCTTGATTGCTAATCACTTTTTTTCTTTTTTTTCTTTTCTTTCTTTTCCTTTTTTCTCTTTTTTTTCTTTCTTTTTTTCTTTTTTTTTCTTTTTTCTTTTTTTTCTTTTTTTCTTTTTTTTCTTCCCACTGGGCTGCCGCCGCTTCATGGTAAAAATGGCCACGTACTGGTATATATTTGACGACTAAATTATCTTGCGATTTTCTCAAGAAACGCTTGAGAAGTACGCGCTACTGCTTACACATTGTGTTGTCCTCATGGAGTACTACCAATGCAAGGAAGTTTACAGTACATCCGTGTTCCAAACGTTGTGGCCTCCCCTTGTGAGTCACTACTCCTTCGGTCAAAGGAAACCACGCTTTTACGTTATGTGACGTACACAGCTATGTTTCTCTCTGGTACTCTTTGCACCTGTCTGGTATTTTGTTGAGATTTAACTGGATACTGCTGCAATTTCAACCGAAGAGGACTTCCTCATGGATAACAGCGTCCTCTACGGAAAGCCTGAAATAGCAACTAATACGAGGGTCGATTGAGAAAAGTGCGGAATTTGTTGTAGGACATCGTTGAATATTCTCACTTCAGTCCTTATAGTTTCACGGAGTTAAGATATGTGGCAGCGCTATACATAGCTTTCAAAATAAGATCTGTAACGGAGGTACGTTCCAAGCAGAGAGCTGTCATTGAGTTTTAGCGGAAAACCAGAGCATCACAGATATTCGTAGTCGCTTGCAGAATATCTACGGAGACCTGGCAGTGAACAAAAGCACGGTGAATCGTTGAGCGACATAGCAACAAACCTGTCTGATCTCCCGCTCGCCGGCCGGTCGCACACGGTTGAGATTCCTACAATGTTGCAACGCGCGGAAGATGTCATTCAAGGCGAGAGACGGATCACAGTCAAACACCTTGCTGCACAACTGAACGTCGCTGTTGGTAGTGCCGACATATTCGCCCACCAGTTGGAGTACACGGAGGTGTGTGCCCGCTTAGTTCCTCTCCGCCTACGCAAAATCTGACTTCCATCTGTTTGGCCTAATGGCGGATGCACACCGAGGGAAGAAGTACGTGGATTATGGGGAGGTTGTTGATGCAGTAGGACGTTGGGCCCGTCGCCGACCATGTGGGGTATAAGGGCCCTCCCAGTAGGGCGTCGTAAGGCCTCTCATTGAACAGAGATGATGTTGAAAAATAGTGTTTTGTAGCCAAAAGAATGGGGATTAATAGGTATATTGGAATCATGAATAAAACTAACCTGCTTTCAGAAAAAAAGTGTTGCATTACTTATTGAATACCCCTGCTACTTACATCTATCGCCATCCATCTCTCAGCAGGGCTCACCACACACGTTATACTCATTGCTTTTATCTCATTCGTTTATTTTCGGATTTGATAAGTATCTCTAAACAGGATGTAAAGGAGTTGTGACTCGTCAAGACAGCATTGCAGGAGAGCTTATAATCTAGCCCCTCGCCGGAGTAAATGAAGATCTATCAGTCACAGCACGGATATTCTTAACGTTCAAGGTCATGAAGAAAATAGCGTCTGCTTGTACACAAATAGAAGGCAGGCAGATGTCTCAGTTGGCTTGATTATAGGTACTTAGTGAAACTTTGTATTATTACACAGACGAACGCATTTTTGTACTCCATTCATCACAAAATTGTATTTTTGTTGCATTTGCTAACTCATTTTCTAGTACAGCAAAACAACAAGCAAATATTTGTAATGCGAACATTTTTGGCACACAGTTTCTGTTTATACCACAAAAGTGACTTTTTTTTTAGGAAAAATAGCCTGTGACAATGAATGACACTGCTACAAGTTGTTCAGAAATTCGTGTACACAAACAACGTATGTAATGACGATGTTGGGTACATAATCTTCCAAAATGTGTAGGGAAATGTTAAATAAAATTGACTTCTTGCAGTGATTTACATAGCTTTATTAAAGGAACTCCTCTTCCAGCAAAGGCTCTTCTTACTTCATTATTTAGCAGTTACCTAAGTTCTTTCGTTGATTCTTTGATGGAGTCACTGGGTGTTGAGCGTAAACTAGAAGATTAAAAATGACGTTATTCATTGTCTCCTCGAAAACGAGGATGGAAGGGGTCTTACTTCATAATGGGAATAAGTTCCCATCAATTCCTATAGCACACGATGTTGGTTTAAAGGGAAGTTACAAGAATATGCATCCCTTGGTAATCAGTATTCGATGTGATGACTATTCATGGGAAGAATATCCAGCTTTTAAAGTAATACTATACTACTTGGATTACAACTTGGCCATATGATATTTCACTACTTCTTTTGCATGTGCGATAGCAGAGATAGAACCAATCATTATATTAAGAAATGCTGGCTAAAGAGAGATTCATTCAACCCAGGAAAGGCAACATAGTTAATCAACCACATGTAGGTGATCACAAAATCTTATTGCTTTCTTTAGATATCAGCCTAGCTTTAATGGAGAATTTCGAGAAATCGTAAAAACCAAGTTCCGAAGAATCAATGAAGCGAAATTAAAAGATAGAATATTTGTTGTCCCTAAAATTAGGGAACTTGCGCAACATTCGCAGTTTGAAAGCTAGTTAAATATCCAGCAATCTGCTGCAAGGTTTAGTTTAAAAAAAATTGTCATAAACTTTCCAGGCACCTACAGGTGTGAACATTGTAGAAAACGAGTCAGTGAGTTGATTCAGAATAATTCAGATTATGGGATGTAAAAATACGTCGAAAATATACATAATATACTCCCATCCTAATTTGATACCTCGGAGCTGTCAGCGATGAACATGGAGGACGTTTCCAACAGGCCATCACTGAAATCGAAAAACGCTGCCAAGGAAAATGGACATTAAATGTGTGGGCAGACTACTGTTGTACACGCAAGAGAGCTATTCCTCAAGCAAAGTATATTGGAAAATCTACTTCAGATACATTTTAGAGAGGTAAAATTTGTTCTAGCTAAGGTTTCAAATGTATAATTACCAGGAATGTTATTAATATTATTATTCACAGTATGTGAGTGATGAAGAAGTTTTGTACAAAGATTTGAAATCAGGAAGAAAACTCAGTAAGAATCGCCGATCATACTTCTTTTAACATTAAAAAGTATGGTGACCTGTATAATCAGTCTAAAGTAAAAGCAATTGAAAACGATGAATCACAAAACCAATACAATCTGATACTTTCCTCCCAAGACTAGACAGGACTGCTCCAAAAATCAGATCCGTCCACGTACCGAGACAGCCAAGAAGTGTCTGAAAACCATCCCCGCTAGCAAAATGGCTCCTCTTCTTAGAAAGTGATGGGGAGAGATTACTTGAGTTTGGAATATCCAAGCAGCTCTCTAACTCCAGGCATAGCCTTTTGCTTCTCATCATGACCTATTTCCTTCTCTGTCATGTCTAAAACGACGCTAGCTAGAGAACGGTTCCTCTGTTTAGAAATGGTTCTTACGTGTTGTATAAAACCACCACGCAATCATCAAACAACAATCAGTCATGGAATACAATATAAATGAAAAAAATATTCACTGGGACAAGTAAATTGAAACAATTAGCTTGGTTCGTCATTTCTCTAGAGGTTTAGTACAACCTGGCTAGGATTAAAATTAACATGATAGATTCGATAAAGGCGCAACAAATACGACGCATAAGTGACAAAACAAATCAATTTACATGAAAGTAAGTGATTGTGTAGTAGTCATGCTTCTCCTGTACTGCTGAAATTTAAATACGTGTTCTACGGATGTTAGCACATAATTCCTGATTTTATTGCAGAATCCTTGTATTTATAGGCATCTAGCTGCTGTATTAACAGATTTAGTTGTAATGTTGTTATACTAGAAAATGTGCTAATACCAAAAATCTAAGTCATTTAAAAATAAATGTTGTGGGTGGTAGGAAAAGGAAATTTTGACTAATTGGAATCAGACCAATATTTAATAAATTTAATCATGTTTTCTCGAAATTCAGAGTAGATTTCGTCCCCCAGTATGCCTGTCACATGTACCATTGACACTAGTCATGAATTGTTGGGCTTACTCAAGTCTTAGTTTATTTTTGTTAAATGCTATACATTTTCTCTGCTTACTATCAAACGCATCGGAGTAAAAAGCTATTTTCATTTCATATCCTGTTTATGTTCCATGCTTTTCAGCAGCTGTTATTCTTGCATTTCCACTGGTGCTTATAGGAAACAACGTCTGCGCGCGATTTCCAACTGTTGCCGTACCTGAAGACCTCGTGCGGCATGCGAGACAATGGCACGACGGCACACCTCTGTGGTTATGTGGTCAGCATCACGCATCGCTGCCACCAGGAGACAGCACTGAACATCACGATGACAGCGGACACGCGGATTAAAATTCCACGCATGCCCGAGTGGAAATTCAAACCTGCGATCCTTCGGTTACTGTATACTCTTTACAGCGAGCACGAATTGCCGGTCTGTTCTTACAGCACACATACGACGAAAATCCGACGTTAGAAGCATTCTACTGCCACAGTAGAAAAACATCTGTTTAGCAAAGTGGTATATAACGTAAATCGAAGATTTCTTAGTAAATGGAATTCAATTTGTTTTTCTCAACAGGGCGGGGGATCGTAAAAGAAATAGCAGAAAACGAAAAGTGTCTAGTGTATCTCAAGGAACTGTGCTAGAATCGCTACTCTTCATGATATAGGTAAATCATGTCATAGATAACATGGGTACAGCTCTGATATTGTTTATTCAGTGGGTATTACATTGAAAAATAGATTTCTGAATGCAGCACAATCAGTGGCGAATAAAAGCATCGTGGAAACTCTAGATGTACACATGTTAAGTATCTTTTCAAAAATTTTGATACAAGTCACGTACGAGAAATTCTGTAAAGCAAACTTTCCATGGTTTATTTATGTGTTTGCTCACCTGCGAAGATTATATCGATGACATTATATCTTATAGCTAACCAGATATTCTTCACGATTCTCCTCTACATGACTAGTAACTTACTGACGTAATGTAAGTTAAATTAAACTGAATGCAGTTGTAAGACAGATTATTCACGGGCAACACAATTGTGTGCTGCAGGCAGTATCAGTACATAATTGTTGAGGAATACTAATAAACCTAAATACTGGGATAAAGACGCTAAACTTAAGAAAACATACTGCGATGCACTTATATACGCAATAAGACCTAATATTGGTTGATTAAAGCATTATTAGCCAATTATTATAACCAGTTATAACTGTTAAATACGCAGGAGCATCAATCTGCATCGATTTAAGGTGGAATGACCACATAAATCTGGCTTTATGGGGTGTCAGATTAAAGACGAGATTTTTAATTACTTTTGGTCGCTTATGAACTCCATTTGCAGGTTCATTATTGTCCCTCTTGTGATGTTAGCCACCCCCTGTTTTTTCCGCCTCAGACAATTCCTGCAAAAGATTAGAAATGGAGAATAATACACTGTCAAACAGAAGTTTCATCGACGATTATCGAAAGGCACTTACATAGAATGTAGCAAAAAGATACGATCACACATTTAGCACACATTCTTCAAACACAAAAGAAGAAAATGTATTATAAGCACATGTATCCAGGAATGCTTTATTTCTTTGTTAGAAATCTTTTGCTACAACTCTTCACAGTACGTTAATCACATAAAACACAGAAGAGTAGAACGCAATAGTATACAACATGAAACTCTTTCTTAGATAAATATTGCAAATGTCCTTTGTTTGGACTGATGTATGCATTTACCCGCCGTCCGTTTGGATTAGGGTCACGTTGATATACTCGTACCTACGGAGCAATTTGCAGGACTTCACTAACTTCCACAAAACTGCCACGAAGATTAACGAAACTTGACAAAGAAGACGTTAGCAAAGACCTACTTGTCACTGTGAATGAAATCCAAACAAAACTTGTAATGAAACATAACGCAGAGCAGGAAAAGCTTGTATCCATTAGAGCTCACGCATATTTACTGAAACCACGAAGTTCAGAGAAGATCCTCACTGAAAGGCTTCTTCATAGATTTGCAAATGAAGAATACGATTTTTTGATAAGTAGTGTGACAGGCAATGACACCTGATTCAATCATCATAAGTCTGCAACAATACGCCATTTTATGGAATGGCAGCGTTTGGATTCGTCATCAAAAAAGAAAGAAAGGACAGTGCGATACACTGGAAAAATCATAAACAGCGTCGTTTGGCACTTAGAAGATTGCTATCTTGTTGATATTCTTGAATTTGAACAGAATATAACTGCTGTCTGCTACATCCACTTTTGAAGCTCCGTCATGCATAGGACGATAAACGCCATGGGAAGATCATCCTGGAACACGAAAATGTGCAGCCTCACACTGCCAGTGTCACTGTAGAAAAATTCTCTAATGATCTCGTTGTAGATGTTAAACACTAATCCTCCTCTCTTCCCATAACGCGAAGAGGCGCTAGAGGACATCTAGAAAGTTGTGCGTCTGTATCATCGTGCAGGCGAAATGGACTTCTACCGCATAGCAATTTCGAGACATACTGAATGGTGGGAAAAATATGTGCAAAGAAATTGAGGATATATCGAAGAGTTATAGAAGCACCTCTAGATTGAAATGATGTGCATGGTTTGTCTAAAATATAAAAATTAGTCTTCATAAGAATGGGCAGCTCATAACTTTGGCCACGCGGGGTAGCCGTGCGGTCTACGGCACCTTCTCACGGTCCGCGCGGCTTCACCCGTCGGAAGTTCGAGTCCTTCCTCTGGCATGGGTGTGTGTGTTGTCCTTAGTGTAAGTTAGTTTAAATTAGATTAAGCAGTGCATAAGCTTAAGGACCTATGACCGCAGCTGTTTGGTCCCATAAGACCTTACCACAAATTTCCAAAACAATTTTCATAACTTTCAATACGACCCTCTTATGTCTAGGATTTTTCTGAGTTTAGCTGCGTGGTAATATGTAATGGAGGAAAAGTCAGTTACTTGTAGTTTCCGCATATCGTGCGACTACATGAAACGTTTTGGGAAACAAGGTCTCTGTCATCTGCTCGTCTGTAGAGGACTGTTCAGTGCTGGGACACCTGAGTTTGAAGAAGAGGTGCTTGGGTGGCTCAGGAAGGGGCACTCAGTTTGAATGCGTCACAGTGCCCACGCTTCGGGCTTAACTCAAACACGGGCGCACGGAGTGTTGTGAATACAAAACCTACGCACATTTTACCCTGAGGAAGTTCAAGGACTGTCGCCGGATTACTTTGCAGTTTGTTCTGTGGTTTCTGTGCCTTGCATATACCAGAGGCGCCTCATTAACTGAAGAGGTCTTGTGCATCAGAGGTGATGGAGCTCTGTTCGTTTGAGTGCACCAGACTTGTTTCCGCGATCGTCTGGACCTACACTACTACTGCACGTTTCCTCTACTCGTGCAGAATAAACCCCTCCCCATTACAAGGTACGCGTCTCTCCAGTCTGGCTTTATGATCTCATCTGCTCAACCCCAACGACAACTGGAGTTCAGAGTGTATCCCACAACATAAACGGTAGGCCTGCTCCTGCGATTCTTCGGCAACGGCTCAAATACTGATATGTGCTCAACCATTCTGTCTTCAACTCATTATGTTTTTTGTTAGGCACCTCTTCTCGTTGAACTGTTGCAGGATGTCTTCATTCCATGATCGACCAATTCATCCGATCTTCTACACCTTTCTGGAACGCTACAATTCAAAAGCTTCTAATCGTTTAATTTCTGCCTGGTTATCGCGTTCCGTAGGACAATGGGATCCAAAGATACTTATTTATGGAATGGGTCAGTAGATAGTTAACGGAACATCAAAATTAAATTATTAATAAGAGTAGTAAGTAACGGGGGAGTATAGGAATAAGTACATTGCATGGAACATTTCTCGCCGGCCGGAGTGGCCGTGCGGTTAAAGGCGCTTCAATCTGGAACCGCGTGACCGCTACGGTCGCAGGTTCGAATCCTGCCTCGGGCATGGATGTGTGTGATGTCCTTAGGTTAGTTAGATTTAATTAGTTCTAAGTTCTAGGCGACTGATGACCTCTGAAGTTAAGTCGCATAGTGCTCAGAGCCATTTGAACCATTTTTGAACATTTCTCAATTAGTGTGAGCAACTCCTGTACAGAATGGGAGTGCTCCACTAGGAAACCTTTCAACTTAAATTTGAATAATTGGAGCTTATAACACAGTTTTTTTTTCAGTTTTGCTGAAAGCCTGTTGAAAATGAAAGCTGCTGAATAGTGCACACTTTTCTGCACAAGGAAGTGTTATCCAACTGCATATAACTTTTTCTATCCACTGTTCACTGAATAAGTGTTTCAATTTATTCTGCATGAATCAATACTGTCAGCAACGAATGCCATGATAGAATACTTAAACAGGGAGGATTGAATCGAACTGACAGACATCTGAACAACGGCCTACACGAAGTTCACGAACTGGCACCATAGATCGGTCTCGCCGCCCTTCTCTGGACTAAGAATAGTCTCGGTGAATGCACAGAGCTGCTCCAAAATGTAACACCATACGAGATAATGAGTTGCGTCAGTTACAATGATAAAAGGGAAAGCTTTGCGCCGGGAAGACGTTTTGAGTAACACCAAAGGAATTTTCAACCATGGAATCAAGTCAATAGAGACTCAAAGATTCAATTGAATAAATTTGGAAATAAATGGCAAGGGAATAGAAACGAATCTCGAGAAGGCAAAAGATATTATAACAACCAACATCAGTCATGGACACGTCGAGATTCACAAGAGAATAACATACGGAGGAAGAGCAATGACCATATTCAGAAAAGTGATCCGAACAAGAAAAGGATTAATAAAATGAATTTTCTGTGGGCTGGGAATGGATATACGGAAACAGTTGAAGATACACAGAAACATGGAAAGAAGAGAACAGATCAATCGCTGAATAGGGTAGCAACGGGATCAAATGGACTTATAGATGTGGAAATGATGGATTATGTGACGGAAAATGAACTTCTAAAGACGAAAGACGGCGAGAAGAACGTGTGTTAAGGGAAAAGAGTTTATATACCATTCAGGGAGATTCAAACAACGTAGAAGACGAGAAAGAACTTTTTTTGTAATTAAGAGAAATAGGGAAGATATTTGTCAAGATTCCTTGGAAGGAATCCGTTATCTGTCCATAGATTTGCTCAAAATTTGGTGAAGTCTAAATGGTAATGTTTTAGACACTATAAGTGATGGTACAGTGATTTCAAGAGATACTTTGAATAAGTATTAAGCTATTAACCTCTTAAGTCGTGTAAGATAGTACCAATTCAGAAAGTAAAATTGAAAGGTGCAGATCTGGAGGAAGGTATTGAAGTATGTGAACAGGCCGACGGACTTGAAATTAAGTTTATTGGTAGTGGAAGGTGTTATTGCGGTTGTTAACCGATTATTGGGAGAGAAATATAGGAAACGTAGGTTTAACTAATGGAAATACGGAATCAGGGAATTGAGATCAAAAGGTAGTATTATGATCTGAAGAAAACCGGAAGAGGGGTATAGAATCGGCCTGCTTGAGAACTGTTTAACGTAGATCTTGAAAATTTATGGGAACATATGGGTAACGCATCAGTTCACGAAGAAGTAGTTTTGCAATAGTAAAAAGCGAACTTGGAAAACACTCAGTAGATAGAAGAAAGTTTGGCAGTAATAACTAATGATGCAGATATGGAAAGTGACTGGGAGGATAGGGAAGCAGAAGAAGTCGTAGGAAAAGGAACAGAGCCCTGTGCCTACAATAATTTGGATAATTTATTGAAATTCCAAGATAAGTGTAATAGTTTGAAAATAGAGTTATAAAACGTGATCAAGAAATATGAGCGGGAAAGGATGGAAGTGGAACAGCTGCTTGAGGAATGGAATAGATTGAAAGCCAAACGCTCTGATGCAGAAACAGGATTGCAAACAAACAAGATACCAGAATGGAACTAGGGTTCATAACAAATATCCGGTTGAGGAAAGAGGATGTTAGCAAGGGGACTGACAGTATAAGGTGAGAGGAAAAGAACAATGAAATGCAAAACTATAAGTTCAATGGACGCAATAGAACGGGAGATGTTGCCTGAAGGGAAGCACTCATCGTCTTATGATTAGACAGAAAGAGAGTTGGAGACGCAGTTATCCTGTAGTTGAGAACTTCGATCTCCAGACAGATATCCTTTTCGTGTTAATGGTTCGATTTACTGCCCTATGGCAGGACTATTTAATGACTGAAACGAATAACAGATGTTTTTGTGTGTACCTCAGTTCTGAATTTTGATTATGAATAAGTATTACATAATATATAGCAATGCATAAGTAAAGTAGCACTACTTTAAATTTACTTTGAAATACATGTAATAAATGAACGAGGGAACGATATACGCTTGCTCATAGCCAAGACATAAAACGAATATTGTACAGGAGGAAGCATGGACAAGGAATGCCTGTCACATAGAATACTCAGGATGAAACGTAGAGTTTTTTAAAGTTTTTACTAAAAGGTAAAAGTTTTAGGCTTTGTTTGTAAAGCCAGCTACATTTGAAAATTCTGAGTTTGTAATTTTATAATTATAAGGCATTGTTGTATAGGAGACGAACTATTTAGGCTGGTCAAGTAGGAGCCCCAGAATCGTTACTCGCTAGAATGTGTCACGGAAGTACGTTTAGTGGTTATGGTTTTATCAAAAAAACTTTGTCGAAGTAAAAGTTTATTAAAATTTCATGTTCTTTGAGATATTATGTCAAATTAAAAGAGAAAGAATTTCACTTTTATTGTAAGGAGGAAGGGATGTAACGTGACGGTATCTGCGGTAAATTCTGATGTCTCTTTACATTTTTATTGATTGAAAAACAACAGAATTTTGTTTATGCGAAGTGATAGGTAAAAAAAAAATCTGAACTCAACCACCATACGAGGTAGAAATTGATCTACAGTAATGCACCACTCCGAAAAGACAATTGTCGACAAGTCGTTGACTCAGGTGGAAAAAAGAGTGCAAGATGTGGCATGGACAGTATCAGTAACGTCACACGTAAGATACATATACTCAGGGATGACACAAAGCAGGTCGGATACGGCCAGACACGAGTAAAAGGCACCAGAGACTAGACACAGGAGGCAAGAGAGATGGACGGCAGCAGCTGACTGCGGCGGATTGTGAGTGGTCAGTTCGATATTGGTGAATAGTTAATGGGTTAATTACTAATGGGAACACAGTATATGGAGACTATAAGAAAGAACTAACGTGTGATTATGAAGGAGTCGACAAGTTTATTTTTTAGTGAGTGACCAACATGACGCAACCAGGCAAGAGGTGTTCGGTAAAAGTGAAATGTGGTTGGTAATGGTTGGTATCACAGCTGCAGTGAAATCCGAATGACAATAACAAAAGGAACTGATTATAGATATTTCCTATTTCCAATAAAGTTACTGACAAATTTTCATATAGATACGAAGAGGAACACACTTAAAGATATTTGATTATAACAAGTTTGTTTGTATGTCACAGGATCTGTAACTTACATTTGTAGTTAAATTCAATTCAAAACCAGTCATGTTTCATCTAAAACGCAGTCAGATTAAGTAATATAAACAGTTTCAAATTTCCAGTACCTGTAATAAGCCCTTTTGTCTAGTGCATTGTTTGCTACTATGTTTTTCATCTGTCTTCCTAGCTATCATACGTTCCACTTTATTAGGTACCAAAATCAAATCGTATTCACTTTCGTCAATGACTGCTATATCACCATGGAACCAAATCATACTGAGTTCAGGTCCGTTGCAACTATCATATCAAACTAGACCTTTACTTCTATCATTGCCCCTTCTGTATGCAAATGAAGTATTTAGGGACTCGAGAAAGTAAGCTGTCCATTTCATCCCACTATATGGCCACGGCACAACAAGAGTGTCGGTTTGTCAGAAGATATTACACGTTCTGTATTTCCTGTAAATACAGTTCTGCTGCCATAGGGATAATAGATGCATCACATTGTGCTATTAAAATGGAACGTCAACTGAAAACATTTTCCAAACTGAAGTAGGTGACGCATGGGCAAAACATCTAAACTACACACAGATTCACAGTGAACTTGTGATTGTATATGCAAAAAATGCTGCCGCACTTTCAGCGGCAGAGAAATGTTTCTAAAAATGTTACCTAGAACGCGCAGAGGTAGGTGACGCTAATTGGTAAGTCCACTATGCAATTTCCATTATTTCGGCAAGCTGAAACAACGTCAGGGAGAAAGAAATTTTCCAAAGATGAAGAGATTTGCACAGTGGTTCTCAAACAACTGCGTGACTAAGGAGCAGACTTTTATCGTCAAGGAGTTGAACTGTTGGTAGATCGTCCCAACAAAATATTCAAACGTGTGTGAAATCTTATGGAACTTAACTGCTAAGGTCATCAGTCCCTAAGCTTACACACTACTTAACCTAAATTATCCTAAGGACAAACACGCACACCCAAGCCCGAGGGAGGACTCGAACCTCCGCCGGGGCCAGCCGCACAGTCCATGACTGCAGCGCCTTAGACCGCTCGGGATCGTTCCAACCATTTGAAAAGGTTCAAGCCATTTCAGCTGGTCACTTTTACTTCATTTTGATATGTGGATTCGATTTGATGTAATTAATCTAACGCATATCGTGCAAACACATTTTTTGTGTTGGATAAAGCCCTAATAGTGATTATATGAGGTGACTGCATTTTCACAGTTAACCTAGTACATGTTATTATAATTATGTCTTCGAGTAAACTTTCAAGCTTTGGCATACGGCAGTTCATGGGTCAGGACATTCAGAGTGAAACACAAACGAAACAGAACTCCTACAGATAAGGGATAAGGTGTTCTGTGAGCCTGCAGGTGTTAAAGACAGGTAGAGGCATCTGGGGTCGTCTGCTTTGTCTGCGTGTATGTGGAGGACCAGACACAAGGTCAGCAGTGCGGTGCCAGTGACCCTGGAGCAATATGGGTCAAGGCGGCAGACACATTAAAAAGGCGATGTCTAGCTGGGGAACTATGCTTTTATGGACTGTGCTCAGTTAGAAAGAGGTGCCCTGAAAGCTTTAGATCTGCAGGAAGTCCGCGAAGCAGAGGGCGGCAGACGGCCCTGTGTCAAAGAAACAATCAACAAGATAGACATCTCTTAGCTGTCCTAAAATACACAGAAACAGACCGAAATATTATAGCTTGGCAAGTGGCCAGCAGGATGACGCCAGACAACGTTACTTTGTTCTCTTAATTCTTTTCCCATGGCTAAAGGAAACCACGCAAGCTGCTAAAAGGACCTCAGACTAGCGACCTAAGAATGAAGAATTACTTTTTTTTTGCGAATAGGAGCAGAGAGCGTACTGGATGTGACGTTTCTGCCGGCTTACAGTGCGAGACTTTTGACAACAAAACAGTTGCGCCATTAGCAGAGAAAATGTAACTTTTTTGCGGATTAGTAGCAAAATTTTCCAGGCACGAAAGACTCTGGCTTCTGAGGCAGTACAAGCGGGATGACTCTTGGTTTTCTTTCTCAACCGGAACACGGACTTCGAAAGCAGCTCTCCACTATGGCGGCGACTGATGGAGTCCGACGTTTGAGTTCACAGCAGAGCACTTCTAATTGCACAATTGATGGCAGCCAGTCACGCCATCAGCTGTCTGTTCGCGTTACATAAACGGGCACGGTGAGAGTAACTTCCAGTACTGTGACGTCAGGGTCCAGGAAACCTAGGGATTCAACATTATCTTCGGTTTAGCCTTCCCATATTTGACAGTACAGTCTTGTTATCATTTCGTCTGCGCTGACCACTCCAAACTGTTTTGCACAGAATGGATTGCCCTTCTATCCCTGTAGTTGATACATTGCCTAACAACGGGAAAAATATTCAATTCATCATCAAAAGTCTTCTTCAGATCTTCGAATGCAATGAATCCTTGCTTAAATTCAACCCGGTCATCCAGCTAGGCGTAGTCATTGATTCTGTAGGAATTTTCGGCAGCAAGACTTTATGGCATCTTCAGGTGGCCGGGAGATGGCGAAAAATCTCGTTGCCGAAAATATATGCAGATCCAATAATTGTACCCGGCTGAACGCCCGAGAAGAGTGTAAATTGCATATCCGCCGGAAAATTTTCGAATCGTCTATATTTCCACGTTTTCTCTAAACCCTCTGTAATTAATAGAATTCATAAAATTTCTTGCAGAGTATCCCTGCCTGTCTTAAAACCAAAACCATCCTCTTTTAATCTACGTTCAATTCTACCTTCCATTATTCGATAAAGTATTCTTTTGTTGATTCTGTCGGATGTGGTATTAGATTGACTGAGCGTAATTTTCACATTCATTCACTCATCTTTTCTTCGAAAGCGTGCTGATTACATTCTGCAGAGACAGCGATAATTCTCGACTTAAAAGTACCCGTACCAAAACGGCTTTCTGATCACTACTGAGTGCTGGCAGTATGTTGCCAGTATCCCTTAAAGCCCTGGACTTTTTTTTGAGAATATTAAGAAACGTTTTCGGTGCAAAAGACATCCCGCTGAGGAAGAAGTGCAGTCCTTTTTGGAGATATAGCTCAGTGCGCAGGGATCTATTTTTTACTACGAGGGCCGGCCGGAGTGGCCGAGCGGTTCTAGGCGCAGCCAATCCTGCCTCGGGCATGGATGTGTGATGTCCTTAGGTTAGTTAGGTTTTAAGTATTTCTAAGTTTTGGGGTACTGATGACCTCAGAGCCATTTGAACCTTTTTTTTTTACTACGAGGAAATGGAAATCCTCATTTTACACAGTGGTGAATGATAAAATCACATGGATGACTGAGAAGAAAAGCTCCCTGGAGTGTAATCGTGCAGGACAATTTAATACCGTGCGTGTAATTTTTACTACACTGTTGTGTGAGGGAAGTATCCGATTTGGATCTCAGTCCACAATATATTTACACATAAATCATGATTTACCTAAGTACGACACACGGCGTGTTCTACTATCCGACAGTTCCTTTTCTGTCTTCATTAAATTACTTTCCAAATCAGAATCGAGAAACTCTCAAGTCAAAATAATTATCTCACTAACGGGGTATTATTACGTTAGCGGAGAGTATTATCTAATGATTTGCTCAGACAAGCTTGGATATAACAGAAGAAAAAAGAAACACACGGCATCTCGACATCTTCGTAGAGGCGTGTGATAAATCCGATTTATTCCACTTTCTGCGACAGAGATTCCAGCCGTAAAAACAGAGTTGCCACCAGGATCCGATTAAGGTGGCGGTGGCGGGTTTTTCAGCGTAGCGGAGGGCCGGGTGCATGGCCTTGCCGCGGCCGGCTGGAGGTTGTGGACCTCGCTTTGTTTTGCCGCATCTGCCTGCCTCCGTTCACAAGACCGCCAATTTATTTCACAAGCTTGAGCAGCCAACGCGCGCTCTTTCTAACAACGTTTTAACAGACGCGGGAATTGTATACAGTTTCTTGCAGAATTCGGATCACCTATTCTGGTACGACAATTTGGGATGTCATAGTATTTTTTTCGAATTTTCTGTAGAGATAAAGTGCGTCGAGTGTGAAATGAGTGATGGTAGTGTAAGACGAATGACACAGCGTTACGTGAAGCGGAAAAAAATGATAACCTAATTTCGGCCGATCAAAGATATCGACGTTACACTACGTCTACACCGCAGATGGCGTGAAGATACATTTAGATTCATTACAGTTCGTACACAGGTATACAATCAGTTGGAGGTGCGTCGTTCACTTATACGGCAGAATTAAAAGTAGCCTTCATCATACACATCACGGTAAGTTGCAGATTATACATGTAGAGATAAATATTGATGGGTGGCATTGTGCCTGTGTAGGGATTAGTTACTTTCATCTTCAGGAAATGTATTCGAAAACTGGGAATATGGTACAATCAAAGTTATACAGTTTAATCTAAACAACCGGAAATTTGTGCCAGACTGGGACTCAAACCCGGATTTCCCACTTTACGCAAGCGGTCGTCTTAATCACTTCGGCTACCCGAACACTTACATATGTCCCAATGTCTGCCACCCATACTGCTCGCACAATTATGTGATTCCCACAGAGATAAAGACTTACTTAGTTTTCTCGTCAGACTGCCTTGGCTTAGGCATGAAATACATTGGTACAGTGCCTGTATTTCACAGTTTCAGTAAAGTTCGATGCAGAGTTTCCTTCCGGATATGCATTCGTGTCCAAAGAAGCACTGCGTCGAGCTTCTCGGACACTGTCAAATACAGACACTGTACTAACATATTTCATGACAAAGCCAAGGACGTCTGACGAGAAAACTAAATAAGTCTCTCCCTGTGAGGGTATTCACATAATTGTGTGAGCCCTATGGTTAGCAGACACTGGGACATATGGAAGTTTGGGGTTGTCCCCGAATCGTGTTTGAATAGCCGAACGGTCAGAGAACTGGCTGGTCTTTGTAATAAAAAAACTGTGTGAAAGGATGAACAACGAACTTTAACGGATATCATATGACGTCAGCTACGACCAACTACAACAAAGAATAACGAACAAAATGAAAAATATATATATAAACTGTTAAGGTGACCGCTCGTGTAAAGCAGGAATTCCGAGGTCGAGTCCCGGTCAGCACAAATTTTGTTTCCTGTAAATTATATAGCTGTGGTGGTATCATATTCGCAGTCTGCGAATACATTTCCTGATTTGATACGGCTATATATTGTCGGCAATGTCTGAAGGAGCATTGCATTGAGCCTTACAAACTCTGTACTAATGTACATTTATCTTATTTTGGGATGAAAAACTTACAAATAGAATTCTAATGAGTTCTCGGTTTATTAGGCCACTGCCAGAAAAACGTTGCCAGTTTTTATCTGCTAATGTCCTAATAAGTGAAAGTTATTGATAAACATCATTACTGAAATAAAAACCATTTTGTTCGTTTTTCTCTGTAAATATGGCGTCTTTTTCCCAAGAAGCGACGAGAGGCTCTATTAACGTAAGAATTATCTTTTCCAATAATAACGTCTTCCATCGTCGTTACATTAAATTCGACTTATTAAAGCACGTATAAAATAATGTTAAGTTGCAGAAATTCCAGTTCGTGTTGAGTAGTCCATTTAATGTAATTCCATTATATAGTGAAATTCCGCATGAAGATAGAATGAAAATATCTGGAAGCTACTTATTATTCATTCCATATTAATATATGTAATCATTGATCAAAACACTTCCTTTAGCCTAAATAAAGAATTCATTCGGAGTTAGATGTCAAGCATTTTACTCCTAAATGTCGTGTATAGATTCCCAAGATATAAAGAAAAACAAATGAGGAGTCACTTTCAAGTAGTAGACAAATTGTAAGTAAAGTGCACTATGTAAGCTCATATTTAAAGCGATTTTGTTTATTTATTTTATTTACATGTCAAGTTCCGTAGGATCAAATTGAGGAGCAAATCTCGAAGGTCATGGAACGTGTCAGTACATAAAATTACAACATAAAAGTAATAACAGATAAAAATAAAATGTTTATGAACCCGAAAAAAGTCAGTCCACAAGTTTGAGGAAAACGCAATCAACAACAAAACAAGAATGAGCTTAATTTTTCAAGTAACTCCTCAATAGAATAGAAGGATTGAACCATGAGGAAACTCTTCAGTTTCGATTTGAAAGCCCGTGAATCGCTGCTAAGTTTTTTCAATTCTACTGGTAGCTTATTGAAAATGGATGCAGCAGTATACTGCACACCTTTCTGCAAAAGAGTTAAGAAAGTTCGATCCAAATGCAGGTTTGATTTCTGCCGAGTATTAACTGAGTGAAAGCTGCATATTCTTGGGAATAAGCTAATATTGTTAACAAGAAATGACAGTAAGGAATATATATATACTGAGAGGCCAATGTCAAAATAGCTAGGCTCGTGAACAGGGGTCGACAAGAGGTTCGTGAACTTACACCACTTATTGCCCGAGCCGTCCGTATCTGAGCCAAAAATACTCTTTTGGTATGGGAAGAGTTACCCCAAAATATACAAGTAATACCGTACGACATAAGCGAATGAAAATAAGCAAAGTAGACAAATTTTTGTGTAGATCACTTCAGATACCTTTTGAATTGTAAAAATGGCACCATTAAGTCTTTGGGCAAGATCCTGAACGTGGGCTTTCCACGACAGTTTACTGTCTACCTGAACACATATAAATTTGAATTGTTCAGTTTCACTAATCACATGCCCAATCTGTGAAATTAAAACGTAAAATTTTGTTGAATTGTGTGTTAGAAACTATAAAAACTGAGTCTTACTGTGATTTAGCACTAGTTTATTTTCTACAAGCCGTGAATTTATGTCATGAACTGCACTATTTGAGACCGAGTCAATGTTGCACACAACATCCTTTACTACCAAGCTAGTGGCTGTACCACACTCAGACCCTACATCACAGCCATTCTCAACACTGTGAGTAATGACCTTTTTCTGTCTATTGCTAAAGTAGGAGGTGAACCAACTGTGAGCTACTCCCCGTATTCCGTAATGGTCCAAGTTCTGGTGCAATATGTTGTGATCAATACAACAAAACGCCTTAGTTAAATCAAAAACTATGCCTAGCGTTCGAAACCTTTTGTTTAAGCCCTCCAGTGCCTCACAGAGAAAAGAGAATATAGCATTGTCAGTTGAACATTTGGTAGCAAATCGTGTGGTATAAAATGATCAATTATCCTTACATACACAGCCTTTTCAATAACTTTAGCAAACACTGATGGCATAGATAGAGGTCTAAAATTCTCTACATTATCCCTTTCTCCCTTTTTATAAAGTGGCTTTACTACTGAGTACTTTAATCATTCTGGAAACTGACCATTCCTAAAGGAAAAATTACAAATATGGCTAAATACAGGGGTAAACGTGCAGTAGAGTACTTTAATATTCTGCTATCATATCCCTGAGAATCCTTAGTCTTCAGTGATTTAATTATTGACACAATCTCCCCCTTGTTTGTATCACAGAGAACTATTTCAAACCTCAATCTCGGAAAGGCATTTGCCAAGAGAAATATATGATTCCCTGTAGGAAATAAATTTTTATTTAATACACCAGCAATGCTCAGAAAATGATTGTTAAATACTGTACATATATCTGATTTATCAGTAACAGAAGTATTTTTACTTCGTACTCACTTTACATCGTCGACCTTGTGCTGCTGAGCAGACACTTCCTTCACAACTGACCATATGGTTTTAATTTCATCCTGTGAAATAGCTATTCTATTTGCATACCACATACTCCTTGCCTTCCTAATAACATTTTAGGTACCTTACAGTACTGTTTGTAATGGGCTACTGTAGCCTGATTGTGACTACTTCTAACATTTTGATATAATTCGCGCTTTGTTCTACATGATATCCTTGTCCCACTAGTGAGCCACCCGGCTTCCTGGTACCCCGTTTAGAACGTACTAATGGAAAACAACTCTCATAGAGCACGAGAAATGTGTTAAGGAAAGCATTATATTTGGCATCTATGTTATCGGCACTATAAACATCCTGACACTCTTGTTCGTTGACGTGGTTTAAAAAACCCTTTATTGCAGTTGGATTAACTTTCCTAGATAGTTTGTAATTATATGTGACATTTGCTTGAGTACAAAAGCCTTTAACTGTTAAAATTAGTGCAACATGGTCTGAGATGCCATTCATCCTTTTACTATTAGAATGTCCATCTAATAGTTAAGAACGAATGAAAATATTGTCTATGGCAGTACTACTGTTACCCTGCACCCTAGCTGATAAAAACACAGTCTGCATCAGATCATATGAGTTTAGGAGATCTACCAGCATCCTTTTTCTTGCACCATCATATACAAAATTTATATTGAAGTCACCACATATAACTAATTTCTGGTACTTCCTATAAAGTGAATCAAGAACTCTCTCTAGCTTGAGCAGAAATGCTCTGAAGTCAGAGTTAGGGGACCTATAACGCAACAACAATTAGAAGTTTAGTGTCACTAAATTCAACTGCCTCTTTACAACATTCAAATATCTGTTCAGTGTAGTGCCATGATACGTCTATGGACAAAATCGAATATTGTTTTTTACATACACGTCCACTCGCCCGACCCGCAAAGAACTCCTTCAAAAACAGCCAGCTAATCTGTATTCTGGTAAAGGAAGCCTCCGAATTGTCAAATTATTTACATGGTGCTCTGATATACCAATAATTTCAGAGTCAACATCTACAAGCAGTTCACTAACTTCATCTCTAATACCTCTTATATATTCTAATCCTTTTCTATTTGAAAACATGATGTCCTCTGAAGGTCATTCCTTAGTTAGAGGGACTTACTTTAAGCATGTATACCTATCAGCTGACTTTAATCTAAAAAAGGTGCAGCTCTAACACCAGCTACTACAGGAATTTTTCCATGAGTGATCCCACCACCATCCACTAAACTGTCAGCTATAAGCTTTGCCTGCTTCCCCTTCCCATACCTACAGAGGTGCAGGCCGTGCCTAGTGAAACCCAATCTACTGATAGCCTCAACTGGCAAGTGCTTGATCTTAGGTTCTCTCGTGCATGTTTCTGGTAGGAAAATTGGAATACTCTAGATATGCATGCTCTAATTACAGCTGCGGAAGTGAAGACTGGGAAGACAGAAGGTCCGTTTTAACAAAATGAATTCAAATAGTCTTACATAAAGGAATACTGGCATTTTAATGAAATTATGTGCTTACACACGGAGTGTCAAACGTCTATCGTTTTGTATACTCCACTATTTAACGTCATACCTTCCAATATATTGGAGGAATTTTACAACACAGAGTCTTCAAACGAGTCCCCTCCCCCCCTCCCCCTCCCAATTTCAATCATGGTACTAAGAGTAATTTACAAAGTTTATACGATCCTTTAGGCCAGCTGACTGAAATCCTACTAATAACTATCTCGGTTAACAAACTGACATATGAAGTTTGCCGTTAAAATTAGTCACGAAATTCCGCAATCAACATTCTTTCCACAGATACTAAGGAAAAAAGAAACATATCTGATTTATAAACCTAGGTTCCTATTAGTTGTTTCTGGCGAAATGAAAGATCGACTGTTTGCTTTAGGCGTTATGAGAAGAGCCAACAGAAGTTGACGGGCTCCGCACAGCAGTAAAATGAAATAAATGGGGAATTCTCAACAATCTTCACAGTTTATAACTTTTAAGTTACTGTTAGGTCGAGATGAACACACCAGCTAATTTTCAAATATTCTGGTACTATTCTATGTAATCTAGACTATCGATTACAGTGCTGTGAACTGGAATGCACAAGATAAAAGCGCGGGCAAGCTCCCTGGCAACGTTAAAGAGTGTAGTAAAGTAGAAGTAACTCAATCCAGTAACCAAGTAGTCAAAACTTTCCTTACATTGCAGGAAATGTGTAGCATAATCAAAACAGTTAGGACCAGCGATCTTCAGTATATTATATCTCATCTGCTTCCAGTTTGTAGATTCAAACCAAGACAGAATTATCTGCTGTACTTGGAGAAGTATGTTCTGACTGGAGTTTACAGGATGCAGTGTTTGCAAACATCTCCATGGACAAAAGGCGAAATTAATAAGCTATGTGGTCTCTAGAGGAATCTCTCTTCCATTTCCAAAAAAAATTCTTTAGGAAAACTACCGCAGTTTAGCTCAGGTTTACAAAGTACGTTTGATATAAGAGTGCTCGAGCGGTTGGATACAACATGGGGGGTACTCGTCGGTTAGTCTGGGATGTTTTGAGGGATGACGGCCAGCATCCATTTAGTTTCCACCCTGTCTAAGACCTAAATCCTGTAGCTGACTATGAACACAGGCTAAGGTTTTGCTGGTGGTTTCTGAGACATGTTGCACGAGATTCCGTCTTCCCTGCCATTGTGTTGTTTACCGACGAGTGTTCCTTCCATCTGGATTGGCTTTACAACACTCGAAACGTTCATTACTGGGCAAGGGGAAATCCTCACACCAGAGAACGGCCACGGACACCACGAACGATTTTCGCTCAACATTTGGGCAGGCATTGCGGTTGACCATCTGATTGGGCCAGTCTGTCTACTTCCTCGACTTACTGGGGCAAATTACCCTTCACTTTTTGCAAGAAACTTTACCCGGCCTGCTGGAAGATGTTCCCCTGAACATATGGCTATGCATGTGGTTGCAGCATGATGGGGCACCCGCACATAACAGTCATGCTGTGACCAGATACTTAAATGAACTCTTCGACGGCTGGGTAATTGGCAAAGGTGCTCGTAGGACATGGCGCCCTCGATCACCAGATCTCACGACACCGGCCTTTTTCCTGTGGGGATTATTCAAGGTTCTAGTACACCTATCCGGACGCGGACCACCTAGAAACGAGAGGAATTAATGGGCCGCATTCAACATGCCGATAATCACATCAGGGCAGTGCCAGGAATCCTTAAAAGAGTTCGGCACAACACCGTTCGACGTTACCAAGTTTGTGTCTCGTCAGAGGGTCGCCAGTTCGACCACCTGCTTTAAGTAAACAATGTCCTCGCTACAAAAAAAGGCTCTTTTCAGGGCCGACACAATTTGTAAAAGACTTTCTATACGCGAATTAACAGTTGTTGACGGGTTTGTTCCTGGTACGTTTTATCATGAAACTACAATGGATGTGTCGGGACCCCACCTGATTCGCCCCCAGGCCCCCACAGTGGATGGCTGGCGCGCTACCACCGAGCGTGCGGATACATCGCGGTCTCCGGTAGGCAAAGTATTCGCGGTCATGCGTTGTGCAGAGCATCCGGCAACAGGGGAATCCCGCGGCCGATCGGAGCGCGTGGCGCAAAGTTTCCGTAGTTAAAAATTGTGTCTTGTCGACCTACACAACATTCGAAATTTTGGTTCCTACCGGCATCAGCTATCCAGGGTTAAAATTTCGTGATATAATTTTTCTCCACCCTCTATAGTAAGTTAAATGGTGAAAACATCAGTCAATTTTAATTCATGATGAATAAACATTTTTCTGGATCTATAAATAATGTTAAGTCATAGGTATTCCGTAAAGTTTAATCCTGTATTTCTGATATGCAATTATATAACACTGGTTGAGGACAAATACAACGTGGGCAATGGAGTGCGAACAAGCTGCTGGCACAGCTGACCACGTTGCTAGCAGCAGGAAAGTGGGGGCCTTGGGTTATCTACCGTTGTGATCATGAGTCGGAGTCCTACCTGGAGGCACGCTTTTAATCACTAGCCGCTCGGACACGGTTGTCAAAAACACCCATCCCAGACGGTGCGTGCCACACCACAGGTTCACGGCTTCTGACCCAGAACGAGTACTTGGCGTCACAGTTACATACAGTAGGGATTTTTGCCTCCAGATGCTTATCAGTAATCGTCCATAACAACTCCACAACAGCAGATTACCGCCCAGTAATTCTTGAAACATCAAAAACTGGCAGCTGCCGACAGGGCAAAATGCTACACTTTGAACATCAACTCTTACCACAGCTGTAAAATCAGATAGACTCCTGGTTGATCTGGAATAATTTGTGTGGGGATTGCACTCGTCTACAATAGACTTTTTCATTATCCTGCCGCTACAAGTTTACACCACGTCACAACAACAAATATCATTTGTAACACTCGCCTTGAACTTTTACACTGGTGTGCAGATAAAACGATCTTCAACTGACACAAGTGTGATTGCACCCATGTAGTAGACATTAACGATTTCACTTCATTTTCTTGTGTGTGGTCATAAAGATTGCTAGACAACTCACTGATGCATTCTTGTAAACGAACCAGAAAGACCGTTCACGTTGGCATACTAATACAATTAAGACACTGATCATCCGTCAGATCCTGCAGTCATGAAGAATAAATTATTGCAAACAGGCTATGGAGATTAAAAATAATTATATCTAGCCCTCTGACCAAAAGAGAGGTGAGGGACATACAAACCAAATCAAGTTTTAATACAGGTTGATAAATTGTGATGCGATTCCACGAAATGAACGGTAAAAACTGTTTCAACCTCAATCCGTCTGTAATGGTGACATTTTCGTACCGAAATTTCAATCTAAGCTATCCATGTGTTGATGAGTGGGTGTTTGCTCTGAAAGAATTCAGTGTGTTTCTGTGTTTTCAATTGGTGTTTTTCTTTTCAGGAACATATTTAATTTTGTGTGTGTGTGTATATGGCTTTCTGTATGAATGTATTTATAGCAACTGGCCCATAGGCCCATTCTGAAATATTCAAAAACAGGTTCGAGTGAACGACTCATTAGACAAAAAGATTTTAAGACACACCATCAACAGTACAGCAAGTTGTATAGTTCTGTAACCTCATAATATTTTACTGCCTTGTTGTTTTGTGTGAAAATAGCTTTAATGTATATTGAACATGCCAGTGTTATTTTGTATAGATAAGATGTCACACTAACGACAATGTTTTACAAACTTGTACTTAAATTTTTTCAGGTAGTGGCAGAAATGAGACCACAGACGTATTTTATAATGTTTTGACGATCAAAGTTTTATTTTATGTGCATATACGTTCAAATTTCACTACGTCAATGTATTTATAAGTGCCTTATGTATAGTGTTGTTATGACGGATAATATTGATAGGTATAAAATATAAAAGTATGAATGATTTGCGATTATAATATAGTAAGTGTGAATGTCTAGTAAGTAACTGTTCAATGATTTTGAGTGTGAGTGAATTTGAGCATCAAGCCGTTCGTGTGTGTATGAGTTTCTTAAGGCAGTTCCTTTTCACTAGACTGCTGTAAAAGTAAACAGTAAGTGTAAGCAGAACGTTGTGAGCTGGTGTTCCCTTATTTACATGTAATCCAAATAAAAATTTTCCCTCACACCAGCGAATATGAGTAATTGTGTGGAGGCTTGTGTTTAAATGTGAATGTGAACGTTATGTCGTATTCTTGGCAGCAGGGTGTCCAAGTCCATACCATAATCTGTGCCACAAAACGGGTTAACTAAGTGCCCCCAAGAAATATGAAAAAAATAGATCCCATGCCAAAGAAAAATTTCTTTGATGTACTTGCGCTACAGACAAGTCCCAGTACAAGTTCATAAGCATCAGTTTTAAAACCGAGGAAGGAATGATGTTAAGGGACAGTTTGATAAAATTGTACCGTAACCATATTAATTAATCACTATCCAGATGAGTATACCTAATCCAGTTAAATTATTAATGCTACATGAAAATATGTATACAATTAATTGCAAATCTAAGTATTACTGTTTCCTGTAATTTTGTATGGAGGCTGGTCCTTGTACTGTTTTTCTGTACATTGGGGCGGTTAGCTGGCTATGAGAATGAACAAGAGCTCTGAGAGGAGGACAGCACACAGATGATTAAAATGTTTCTGTTGAAAGCCAGGACTCAGTCAGGTAACAGAGTGCTGCTTTTCGACAGGTATAAAATCCCCAGGTGGTCACTGTGGGGGCGTCCGTCCAAGCGTGCCCGGCTCGTTGCAAGCTTTCATTGTGTGAAGAGCTAAAAGAATGCCCTTTAGAAAGGATAAGCTGTGCAGAGGGACGAGCAAAACATGATGCACTCAGCATGGGACATAGCGCTATGGGAGACACGAGACTGCAGGTGTTGATGTTTAAATTTTGTAACAATGCTTATGGTTGGCTCATAACAGCTAATTTCATAGCAGTGGCGGAGTCTTGCGGGTGTGGATGTGCAGCCTGTTCTATTGGATTAAGCATTAAAACACACATTTAGCGAGAGGGAATTTCCGTCTTCTGTTCCACTCTAAGAAAGAATTGAGCAGTATTACTTAACCATGGAAGTTTCATTAGGAGAAGGGAAGTTGTTGCCATGTTGTAAACTTTTCATTGGTCAGAATTCGGGAAGTATACTGCTGTTGGCTACCGAGATTCCGGCGCTGCAGAACCAGCAAATTTTTTTGGAGAAGAGGTGAAAGACACTTCGTTTCAGGTCGTGATAGAGTAGAGTCGTTATCTCAGATCTCCATAGGAAGAAGACTTCGTCTTGGGACTGCAGACAGAGTGCACATTCGTTTTAGATCTGAACACAGATGCCGGGGCTGAATTTTGTATTCTGAGCCACTACTGCAGTCATGCCCTGCACCTGAATATAAGCAGAGTGGTAAGCATGGGCCACATTTGCGTACGTTGAGACGACGGAACCGCGACGTTACCTCTTTCACATCAAAGTTTCGTTTTTTTAATTAATCCATACAGCCAGCTACTCAACATGCACTTAGGCGAGAGAACTGGTACTTGTACATATTTTTATGGGTCTTTTCTTTAGACCATCAGCTTATTTATTTAGTAATCATTGGCAATTCTCGTGGACACCGATTTTTGTCCCATTCCTATTGTTAATACGGAGGCTGAAGTCACATTAGTGCACATTGCAAAAAGTCGGACTGTTATAGTGACCTTTAGTTTCATTTAGTAGCTTGATGGAAACCTTTATCAATATACCTCACTGTGTTGTAGTATTCATATTTCATATATAATTGGGTCACCCGTGTCCAATTGTTTAATTCAGATATTTAATTAGTTAGCCGGCCGGTGTGGCCGTGCGGTTCTAAGCGCTTCAGTTTGGAACCTCGTGTCCGCTACGGTCGCAGGTTCGAATCCTGCCTCGGGCATGGGTGTGTGTGATGTCCTTAGGTTAGTTAGGTTTAAGTAGTTCTAAGTTCTAGGGGACTGATGACCTGAGAAGTTAAGTCCCATAGTGCTCAGAGCCATTTAATTAGTTATTTGTTGCACGACTTCGCTTTTCATTTCACATGAGCTCATGGGAATTGATCCGTTCAGATCTCATAGCATATCAGGGATATTCTAAATGCTCAATGGACACGTCACACTTATAAGGAAACTTGGTACATATCCACACTTACGAAGAAAAAACGCACATCTAAACAATAACGCAGTTAGTGCCCGACTAATAAAAGTTTCAAAAACTAAACATGATAATTGATGCAGACTAACTGTGAAAAAAAAAATGTTATACGCAAAGATATCTTGTTTGGAACCTCCCCTTCAGTATGGACGTGACTATGACATACATGAACTCCCCTTAGCTCTGACCTGTATGAAGGCAAATAAAGCTGTTGGATTTGATGGAGTGCTCCTCGAAGTTCATTAAGCCTGTAGGTACCCGAACGAAACAATTGGTCCCAGAGTTATTTAACGAAACACTGCGAACTGGAACACTATCAAAGATGGTTGAGAAATATAAAGTAAACTCAGTTTTGAAACCATGCAAAGAAGGAAGTCATAAGGCTAATTAACGGCCTGGATGCCTACTTAGCACGACATATAAATTACTGGAGAGGCTAATTCGCAACCACATCCAAGCGGTCAGTGACAAAATAACCCAATCGAGCAGGGTGCCTTTAAAATAATCTCAAGCTGGTGCGCTCGCAACGTTGGTTGAATCTAGATTTCAGAGGGACCTAGAAACGGCTGCAGATTTCGTCGATCTGACAGCAGATTACGATACAGCATGGAGAGAATGGTTGATGTTCACGTTTCTTGATGTAATTCTTCGTCAGAAGCTAGCAAGTTAACTCAAAAACATGCTATCTGCTCGAAGGTTTATAGTTCTTCTGAATGGGGAAGCTAACAGCCTGAACAATGGCCTGCCTCAGGGATCAGTTCTGGCTCCCATTATATTTAATTTGAATATCCACAAATGTCATTAACCGGCTCCAAGAAAGTCCAGTACGCAGATTACCTGTCATTAATATGCCAGAACAAAGACATAAGTCACTTTGAAAGTACGTATTAGGTTGGTGCTTACGTTCGTAGAGGTTTTGTTTTGAATGTTGACATTTCAGTTCCTATGGGTTTGTTTGTCGATTGTCATTTTTTATATGCAGCTAACTCTTGTTGTTTGAGTTAACATATTATCATTTTCTTATTTGGAGACAGTGAGTGGACCTGTGGACGATAGAAGGTGGAGTACCAAGTGGAGAAATCGGAACATTTCCGAAATATTCTTCTGTTTGAGGTCAATAGAGGGTGACAGCAGCGGAGGCAGCCAGAAACATTTGCACCGTGTATGGGGATAATGCCATTGGACATAACATGGCAATAAAATGGTTTTCTTGTTTTAGGAAGGATCGTTTTGACATTAGTGATTCTCCACGTTCAGAAAGACCTTCAGAGTTAGGTGAAGTTCATTAAAACTCATTAATCCACAATGATACACGGAATTGTACTCGAGAACTGGAAAATGTGATAAACTGTGATTATTCTACCATCGTGCGACATTTACATGCAACGGGGAAGGTTCAAACATCGTGTGTATGGGTACCGCAATTTCTAAGCCAATATCACGGAAACGAGCGGGTAGCCATAAGTGCATCTCTTCTTGCTCGTTATATAATTAGCTCGTGAAAAAACACTGACCTTACCTATCCTGATAGTTATCGGTGACGAGAAATGGCGTGTTTACAGTAACTTAAGGAAAAACCGAATGGTTGAACCAAAACAAAGAACAACTCTCCGTACAAAGACTCGCGTGCATCCACGAAAGATAATGTTATGCACCTGGTGGCACAGCGACGATGTGGCGTTCTACGAATTGCTTCCTCGAGATGTAACCATCACTGCTGACATTTATTGTCAACGAGCGCTGAGATGTCTTGCAGATGCGACCCAAGAATAACGACCAGGAGGACTGCGTGAATTGACGCTACTCCACGACAGAGCCCACCATCATTCTGCTTGACTGACTAAAACACTATAAAGGAGTTGGGCTGGGAAGACATTCTGCACCCACCTTATTCACCTGATCTTACACCCTCAGATTTTCATATTTTTCGCGCTCTATATCGAACGACCTTCAAGGAACTTCATTTCCGGATATAAATGCGCTCCAAACATGTCTCGACGAGTTCTTATCTTAAAACCACGTGATTTTTACAGTCGTGGAATCGAAAAGTTACCCCAGCGTTGGCAGACAGTTGTTAATAGTGAAGGAGAATATACACGGATGTCCAAAGTTAAAACAATAAACGGAAATTTTGCAAGTTTACATTTATTTTGCGACGAAGCAGGACGAGCAGGTGATAGTAAAGTACACTCCTGGAAATTGAAATAAGAACACCGTGAATTCACTGTCCCAGGAAGGGGAAACTTTATTGACACATTCCTGGGGTCAGATACATCACATGATCACACTGACAGAACCACAGGCACATAGACACAGGTAACAGAGCATGCACAATGTCGGCACTAGTACAGTGTATATCCACCTTTCGCAGCAATGCAGGCTGCTATTCTCCCATGGAGACGATCGTAGAGATGCTGGATGTAGTCCTGTGGAACGGCTTGCCATGCCATTTCCACCTGGCGCCTCAGTTGGACCAGCGTTCGTGCTGGACGTGCAGACCGCGTGAGACGACGCTTCATCCAGTCCCAAACATGCTCAATGGGGGACAGATCCGGAGATCTTGCTGGCCAGGGTAGTTGACTTACACCTTCTAGAGCACGTTGGGTGGCATGGGATACATGCGGACGTGCATTGTCCTGTTGGAACAGCAAGTTCCCTTGCCGGTCTAGGAATGGTAGAACGATGGGTTCGATGACGGTTTGGATGTACCGTGCAGTATTCAGTGTCCCCTCGACGATCACCAGTGGTGTACGGCCAGTGTAGGAGATCGATCCCCACACCATGATGCCGGGTGTTGGCCCTGTGTACCTCGGTCGTATGCAGTCCTGATAGTGGCGCTCACCTGCACGGCGCCAAACACGCATACGACCATCATTGGCACCAAGGCAGAAGCGACTCTCATCGCTGAAGACGACACGTCTCCATTCGTCCCTCCATTCACGCCTGTCGCGACACCACTGGAGGCGGGCTGCACGTTGTTGGGGCATGAGCGGAAGACGGCCTAACGGTGTGCGGGACCGTAGCCCAGCTTCATGGAGACGGTTGCGAATGGTCCTCGCCGATACCCCAGGAGCAACAGTGTCCCTAATTTTCTGGGAAGTGGCGGTGCGGCCCCTACGGCACTGCGTAGGATCCTACGGTCTTGGCGTGCATCCGTGCGTCGCTGCGGTCCGGTCCCAGGTCGACGGGCACGTGCACCTTCCGCCGACCACTGGCGACAACATCGATGTACTGTGGAGACCTCACGCCCCACGTGTTGAGCAATTCGGCGGTACGTCCACCCGGCCTCCCGCATGCCCACTATACGCCCTCGCTCAAAGTCCGTCAACTGCACATACGGTTCACGTCCACGCTGTCGCGGCATGCTATCAGTGTTAAAGACTGCGATGGAGCTCCGTATGCCACGGCAAACTGGCTGACACTGACGGCGGCGGTGCACAAATGCTGCGCAGCTAGCGCCATTCGACGGCCAACACCGCGGTTCCTGGTGTGTCCGCTGTGCCGTGCGTGTGATCATTGCTTGTACAGCCCTCTCGCAGTGTCCGGAGCAAGTATGGTGGGTCTGACACACCGGTGTCAATGTGTTCTTTTTTCCATTTCCAGGAGTGTAGATACAATGTAAAGAATAGAGAACGTAAATAACTGCAACGTGCATAACGGTAGACAAATATTTTCTTAGTTTTTTCGAAATTAACGGCTTTGCAAACACGTTCCGACAACTGGTTAACGTGCTCAGTGTGGTGTGTGACCATATCTGGCAACAATACAGGTCACAACGACAGGTCATGCTGTGAATGAGGTTCTCAATCTCAATGTTGAGGCGATGACGCCAATTCTTCCTGTAGAGCTGCTCGCAAGTCTTGGTAAGTGGTTGGTGGATGCTGTCGTGGTGCAACCCGTCTCCCTAGTGCATCCCAGACTCGCTCCATGGGAGTCAAATCGGGAGAGCGAGCAGGCCAGCCATACGTGCAACAGCTTCCATTTCCAAGAAAACATCAAGCAGCCGTACTCTATGAGGCTGAGCTCGTCCAGTGGATGCTGTGAGGTCAGATGCCAGTTTCCGTGCAGTACTAAGGCGGTACCGTCGTGCCCTACAGCCAAATAACGGTCCTCTCGTTGGGAAATCACACGTGGTCGACCATGTCCTGGTCGTCGGGATACAGTTTAGGTTTCTATAAATTGTCACCACATCAGAGAAACAACAAAACGATTCACATTAAGCCATCGGGTCACATCAGTTTGAGAATGTCCTGCTTCCATTCTTCCTACGGCCCTCCAACGCAGAGAGTCTGGTAGGTGCCTTTTTTGTGCCACGCTGCATCGTTTGTGACTGTATACACAGCGATTCAGTGTATTATTGACGACTAAAGTCTCCGTCATTTATATAAGTCGTACTTGTGAAGAAACGTGACGAACTTATGCATGAAACCAATACATTTTCAAGTGACCTCACTATACTGGACGAGTACTTTTTCAAGTGGAGACTCCAATGAAATTCAAGTAAAACAGAGGTAGTAGTGTATCATTGCAGTAACAAAGAAGCACACAGGAAGTTACAGATGTTACTTAAAGGTGTCGAAGTTACCTATAACTACGTCCCTAAATGTGTGAACGTCGTCGGCGATCGGACACTGTCTTTTAAACAGTTCTGCCGTAACTGTCAAAGACGCTTGGCTCGAGAGTAAAACTACTCTACATAATAGCCGGAAGAAGGTGGGAAGTAAATTCAGATACGCCGCGCAGTGCTGCAATTTCACTTGTGTACTCAGCTGATGAATATTGTAGCCCTGCATGGAAAAACAGCGTCCACACATCTAACAGAGATGTACATCTGAATGAGGCTACGAAGACTATTACTGGCACTATCAGATCTACTGCCACTGAGTGGTTGCCTGTTCTATCCAATATGTCACTCCGGCTCTCATAAGAAAAGCAGGGAACGTGCATGATCTTAAGAAGATGGACTCGCATAAGTATTCATTTCCAAACTTTGTTTTCCAGAATCCACCAGCTATATGCCGGAAGTCTCACTATCTCCATTAGATCGATCTTCGGGCCACACACGTTTCCGACGTCACCGAGAAGTTGGAAGAACGTTGTAATGGACATCTATTCGAGATCTCCCACATAATTCAACATACAAAGTGAAAGTTGTAGGGTTGGACCTTCCCCGTCACGAATGTTCGAGACTCAGCTGCATCCGAACGGGGCAAAGGATATGAGGCCACATCTTGAAGAATCAAGGTTATTGTAAAAGTGATGCGTGTGAGAGGAGAGTGGAAGAATAGACAACGAGGCATAGTGTGGAGAACTGCCCCTCCACGCTTTGAAAGTGCTTTGAAAGACTTGGGTGAAGTGACACAGAGTGCTGCGATGTGGGTGTCTAATTTAAACATTAAACTGTAAATTGGTTGTATATGAGGATGTATATGTTCTGTTACTCCATACGAAAATAATAGAGCTAATCATGAATTCAGAACCTAAGTGGCTATTTTCGACACGTTAGCCATGCCGTTAGCGCAAGTTGATAGTTTACTGTTTCTGTGGACAGTTGGCGGCCGGTCAAGCGATTGGCTTCAATCCGGTCCGCTGAAGAAACTCGAGAGAGCGAGGCACTGCTGAATTTTTCAAGGGAAGTTCTTAAGACAGCTATTGTGAAACGTCGTAAGTAAAGAAACAATGTTCCTGAAGCGTGAATAACTGTAAAGATCTGAAGATGGGATGAACATAATCTTCGTGTACTCGCAAAAACGCTTGTACTGTGCCGTAATTTGTTGGCGTGGCGTGTCGCGAAAGAGATGATATTCACAGTGGTGCGCTACCCCATAAATGTTAATGTCACGGCCGCTAAAGTTTTGACTTTATGCTCTAGGAGCACTGCTGTCGTGTCGCCGATGCCCGCAAGCTTAAGTAAGTATGTGAATCAGGCACACGTGTCACCAAAGGTGGCCCACGTCTGGTCTATACAAATGCTGAAGTGCACCTCACCAGAAGGACACCAAGTGCACGCAAAAGCAAAATTGTTAGCTTAATTGACATTTACGGCAAACGATGCCAAATCAGTCGCCTGTAAGAAATTTACACTTTTAGGCCAGACCTCTTTGAGCTGCTTGTCGCTAACATCTCAAAATACAGTGAAGGCTCAATAGATTGTTGTGTTTATGGGAGTGGCTCTGGAAATACACACCGAAGGATTTTACGATCTTCTTTACCTGCGGCGCCTTTTGTGGAACCAGTACCCTCAGGACGTGATTTACGACGTGTGCGTGCACTTCTACGTACATAAAGTCAGAGTGACGACTGCACACCAGGCGTGACTGGCCTTACGACAGCCGTTCGTTTGGCTTTCTGTCTTCCGCAGTAAGACCACGCTTACTCATATTTACGTGGCCATATCCTAACACTGAATGAAATAATGATGCCCTGTTCATTCCACAATGCGTGCAGTTTTCCTTATATTGCTGTTACATTGTCTGTAAACTGACAATCAGTTCCCAATGAAGTTGCTATCAGTGCAGTTTAAACAGTATACGTCGTACCTTTACTGTTTCATGTGGTTTTAATTTTGATAATGGACGACATTTATTTGCGAGAGGCACCGGAACTGTACATTTATAAAATAATAATTTTCACAGTGTCATTTGCATTTCTAATAAATGATAAGTTTCGATAATTTAATGAAATCTTGAGACCTGAGTACAAATCGTTATCACTCAATTTAAAAAATAAAGTAAAAGAATTCAACGGTTGTCAAATCAAAAGTAAGCCCACCACACCGGCCTCAAGCTCTCAAGATAATTGTTTTACAAAAATAATTTATAAAAAATTAATTTAAGAGACTTTGACGCATCGCGATTTTTGACTACTCAGAACCGAAAATGATAACTGAAAGTTTGAAGCTAACAATTTTTAAAATAAGCAGCTGGGACTGTGAAAGTAAGAACTTCGGGATTTTAATTTTGGAGACAGGCATGCTCTTAAGGATCCTGCCGTGCGTATATTCTGCATATCAAGATTGTCTTTGTCATACCTGCTATAAAATATAATCTGTGATTGTGCATTATTTCCTTATGAATAAAAATGAAAAAGATTATTCATATCAATTTCATGTGTCTTATAATGTTTTTGCAGTTATCTCAGTGAAAAACAAGTGTTACATGATATGAGAGATGTGCTAGCAAAGTACAGAAATTAGTGAGAACAGCACGAATAAAACACAATCGGGGCAGCTGAGACAGATGGAGCTGGAAACGCAACATATGTTATAAACAACTATCCATAATTTCATCTAATTAGGACTCAAGAGACCTCCACTGCTATTACTGTGTGGAGAAAGAACACAAATATGTTATGATTTCACGGCATAAAATTTATCATCTTAAACTTTATGATCAGGACAGTGGTTTTTCGATAACAGAGCTTCGACTGAGGCTTTACACTCAAATATAAATGTTTCATCCATTGACAGAAGAGATCACATCGAAACCATCATGACTGATGGAACTCTGCAATGGAACTCATTTGGTGTATGGGAAGAATCAACTTGAGGAATGGTAGGGGGGGGGCGGGGGGGGGGGGATGCAGGAGTATTTTCGAGTAGCTGACATGCGAGTGAAGATCTTATTGAGTTTTTCTCATCTCTTGTGATGAAAACTTGCGAACTACAAATTTACCCACAAAGAAATCAGAAAAAATTCCTGTTTTGTTCAGTTAACCTCGAGAACAAAACTCTTGAAAGACCTGGGAAGCTTTGATTGACAACACTCAATTCTGTTTCAGAAATAAAGGCATTCACTTTCAAACACATATGTAGTTTACTTCACAAAATGGATGTGGAAAATTGTTCCTTATATCTAGCTGGAAAGCCATATGATTCATGAACCACTCTGAGTAATGTAAAGCATGTATTTTTTCTACACAAGGTTTAATCACTAATATATCTACTGTCGGTACTGTTTCATTTTCGAGTTTCTTGCTTTCTCCTGAAATTATTTCATTTTCCACTTTCTAACAATTTCTGATGTTGGGTTTAATGTTTAACCTTAATTATTAACCTTTAACCTTCATTAAAGAGTTTTCTCAATTTTCTGCGCATTTCTTTATATTGAAGAGAACAATCATTAGCCTGCAGAGTTTATCTGCACCATGATTGCATTTCCTTATCTAGTGGCCCTACTTATTGAAAATGTTATGAGCTTCCAGAATTAAACTGACAAAATTGAAATAAAACATTTGGAAAACTAAAGGAGATATAAGAAAATTGTCTACTATATAAATATTGCTCTCGTCGCTTACATGCGATAGTAAGCACACGGCCCAGTTGGTACACTCATTCAACGAACTAGAAGATGAAGAAAAGACTTCTTTTGAAAAATTTCATACTTCTGGGTTTTCCGTTCAAAGCCTTTTGAAATAATATCAACTGAAATATGATTGTGTCATACTTATGTAGTCGCTATCAAGCTGGAACGGAGTTTTAAAACACTGTGAGCATGGTCCGAATATTCCATACTCGGTCAGTGCTTTGACTACCACCGACAAGGAGATCAATGCAGGCACTGTGTAGCGGAAGCACAGACCTGTACGCTGAGTTTATGAGAACAAATATGGCGTGCGTATTGAAAAGCACATATGGACTATGTTAGACATAGAGGCAGCATTTGGGACACTCATCCTACGCCAATATAAATCAGTAGAAAGGAAAAATATCGAGCTGACTTGAAAAGAGGGAGGACTAATAAATAGTACGGAAAGATGCAATTAACAACTCCAGCCGACATATTCGTCTCCAGAGAAACAGCAACTCTATTGACATTTAAAACAACACTTATCTGCTCTTCAGTCTAAGCTGCACGTTTTTAATTACATGACGTATTTGGCTCTCTCAGGCCGGCCGCGGTGGTCTAGCGGTTCTAGGCGCGCAGTCCGGAACTGCGCGACTGCTACGGTCGCAGGTTCGAATCCTGCCTCGAGCATGGATGTGTGTGATGTCCTTAGGTTAGTTAGGTTTAAGTAGTTCTAAGTTCTAGGGGACTGATGACCACCGATGTTAAGTCCCATAGTGCTCAGAGCCATTTGAACCATTTTTTTTTGGCTCTCTCTCTGGATCATCTTCAGATCTAAGTAGTCGTATCAGAAATCCGCCTTGTCTTTGTCAGATGCAACTGACCACAGTGGCACAACACAGTAATCTGATATGAGTTTTTCACGAAACGAGACGGGTTGCTGAAGTAACTACTTAGCTCTGAAGATGATCCAGAGAGTTCGAAACATGTCATGTAATCAAAATGTGTACTTTAGAGTGAAGAATAAATGACAACTGTTTGAAAATTAACAACACGTGTGTTGTATAAGTCACTGTGAGCATGTAGTAAAACGATACCGTTGTTCAGTTAACACGGATAGATTTTTGTCGATTGTTTTTCGTAATTGCATCACGATGAATGTAATTGCTTGAAATGAAAATAATATGATGATTGCCGTAGACTTCAATTAGGTTGTGTTGAGGATGAGAATGTACAGCAAGCACAAAAACGAATAAAGTATCTATAAATCGATAATATTTACTTAATCTGTTAACTACAAGGGAAATGAACTAGAAGACAAGTTCATACAAAGGGAAGAGAAAGTAGATGAAGAGTCTCTCAGAATTATTGATATCCTTGGGTGACCCAACCATGACAAAATTGTATCATCTCTTGTGCGAAATATAAGAGTCATTCGAAATAACCTCACACTTCAGGAAAACTGTAGTACTTCAGTTTCCAGAGAATGCAGTTTCTGTCATACGTGAATGTTACTGAACTGTCAGTTTAATGAGCACTGGTTGTAAATTACTGACACAAATGGTTTACTAAGAATCTGAAAAAAATGATAGAAGATGATCTCGGGCAAAATCAGCTTTAGTTACGGAGAAATATAGGAACACGCGAGGCAATACTGATCCTACGACTTACTTTAGAAGACAGGTTAAAGTAAAGCAGACCTGAGTCCAAGGGCATGAAAACTATGCAGTGATTGAGAAGGGAGTGAGACAGGTTTGTTGAATCTGTACATTGACAATGTTGCGAATAAAGCCAAAGAAAAATTTGGAGAAGGAATTAAAATTCAGAGAAAAGAAATTAAAACTTTGAGATTTCCTGATGATATTGTAATTCCGACGCACACAGAAAGCATTTCTAAGAGCAGCTAAACGGACTTGATAGTGTCTTGAAAGGAGGTTATAAGATAAACATTATCAAATAACTAAAACAAGGATAATGGAATGGACTCAAATTAAATCACGAGATGCTCAGGGAATTAGACTACGAAATGAGACACTAAAGGTAGCCGGCAAATTTTGCAATTTGGGCAGTAAAATAACTGATGAAGGCCAAAGTAAAGAGGACGTAAAATGCAGACTGGCTGCAGCAGGGAAAACGGCTCTAAAAGAGAGGAATTTTTTAACATCTATGCATACATATTATAAGTTGAAGTCCCCTGCTGCGTTTTTCTGTCTCTATGTGAAGGCTGATCTCAGGAACTACCATAGGGATTTTGATACGGTTTTCACTAAAAGACAGATTAATTCAGGAGGAAGGTATGTCTAAATAATTCATAAATATAGTAATGATGAAAGTTTAAGATATGTACTGACGTTTATTTTATATTTAGTTGACGTTTGGAGTGACATCTTGTGGCAATGATACGTACTACGAACTGCTAAGCTACAGAGAATTGCGTATCTCGCGGAAAGAGCAGTAAGGTAAAAAGCTACTGCAACTCCAGGTAGCAGCAAAGCAAGACCAAATCAATACATCTATAGTAGTAGGTCAAGAAGCTTTCTGGTGCACTTTTAGGCGCTCACAGTACATACATACTGTACTATATAAGCAAAGCATCCATGACATCACATGTGCATATTGACTACATGCAGAGGAAATGACGTCACAATAGAAGGTGGTGTAATTCAAGGTGGTCATGACGGGATATTCAAAACTGAAACGTGGTGGGCCTAGCATAGTTGTGCTAGTGGAAAATTAAAAAAAAATCCAGTATGGTATAACTAGTTCAGTTACACTTTACAGCCCATCAGACTCCACATTTCAAATTGGCACCATGTTCAAAAATATCTTACTGATACGATTTGCATAAATTGAGGCCATGTTCAAAAGTATCAGAAAAACTTGAATTGTATAAATTGATACATTCTAAGACACACGAACGAGCTGAATTGCTTAAATTAGTACCAAGTTCAATGGTATCTGAACAATCTCAATTATTTATCAAACATATGTTAAAATATTGAGATTATTGGTGTAACTTAGTATATTTACAGATCTAAAACTTTTACATAATGGTATTTCCATATCAAAAAGTTTTGTCAGAAATAGGTAAATAAATTGGCAGTATTTCCACATCTATAATGCCTGAATTATTTACTAAAAATACATAAGCTACATCAGCATTATGTACACATATGTTTATTACCACCTCCAAAAAGTCTGTCAAAAATATGTAAAGATATTGACAATGCTGATGTAACTTACAGTATTTACACATCTAAAATGTCTGTCGATATACATGTGACACTACTGATCTAACTTATAGATTAAGCTTCATTTGACAATGAACAAACTTTGACCCTTGTAGCACACTTGGTGCAAGGTACAATGTAGCCCCAATTTGAGTATTTTCACATCTAAATTGTTTTCATTGTCGTTCTACAACTCTGAAAAACACTTATCAGCCAAAATAATGTGTCTGCAACTGGTCGAGTGCAATTATTTTGTAACTTACAGTTTAACAAACTCGATGCCTAAAAATGACAGTGGACTCTAAAATCTAAGTGCCACGTTGCTATTTCCATGTCTGAATTGCCAGTATCATAGTTATATAACACCATGAAACTCTTGTGGCAAAAATAATATGCCAAGCAGACAATGTAGTAATAGTTGATCCTTCCTCTTAAGCCAAACTGAGCTATGTTACTAGTGATTCAAAAACAAACTTTCATTGCCTGTCCAAGCATCATTTTAGGGGAAGAAGATAACGCATCAAGAAAAATGTGATTAATGGTATCGACAGGCTAATACAGCATTTTTATTAATTTTGGTCTTGAACCTAGCAGAGGTTATATTGCACTAGAGTTCAAAAACGAAATTTAAAGGAAGGCTGCGATATTTACTGACCAGGCTGTTTAAAAAGGTTTACAAACTGTATTTTAATAATAAACTATCAATACGTATACAGCATTTTCGTCACTGCTGTCACATTTTACGATATTTTAGCGCAACAAACCATACCTAAAAATGGAGCAGTTTGATGAGATTTTCGATCGACAGTATCACTTAAAGTGAATGTTTCCGTAATATGCAAGTATAGCTCGTAAATGCGCCAAATACCACATTCTGGATTACTTAACACTACTGGCTCAAAGACAATGATGGGGAAGGTTCCATGCGGATCTATGATCACAAATGAAGAAACAGTATTTCCATCAAAACAAAATTATCTGTGCTATTCATCAAATTACGTGAAGATTTCTTCTACAACAGTATAAAACACACATGCCAGTATTAATATAACGTAATTGTTCTGAAATAGTAGAAACTTCAAATGGTTGGCTTAGTGACACTACTGATTTAACTTAGTGGTTAAGCTGCAATTCGCAATGGGAAAAATTCTATCAATGTACTACACTTACAAGTGACCAAACATTGGCTCTGTTATTTATGAAGATACGTAAAGAAGTTGTTCTGTAACAATACAAAACACCCATGGCACTACTGATCTAATTCACAAGTTAAAGTGCACCTTTCAATGCGAATAGTAGTGTCTTTCTACCACACTTTAAGGAAACCAAAAACTGTTATTACTGTTTATCAAAATGCACAAAGATTTTTTCCACAGTATTACAAACACATACGCCACTAATGGTGCCTTGCACCAATTGTGGGACCAAGATCAAAGTTACCTCACCGTCTAGTGCAGCCTTACCTGTAAGTTAGTTCACTAGTATAATGTGTATATTTTTGATAAATGAGAGAGACATTTTAGGTGTGGAAGTACCGTAAGTTATAGCATTATTATTAGTGTATGCATGTATTGTTGACAGACATTTTAGACATGCAAATGACATTGAAATAAACACTGTGTGCTGCTAACAAGACTTACATATCTGTTATTGTTGTCTTCAGTCCTGAGACTGGTTTGATGCAGTTCTCCATGCTACTCTATCCTGTGCAAGCTTCTTCATCTCCCAGTACCTACTGCAGCCTACATCCTTCTGAATATGCTTAGTGTATTCATCTCTGGGTCTCTCTCTACGATTTATACCCTCCACGCAGCCCTCCAATACTAAACTGGTGACCCCTCGATGTCTCAGAACATGTCCTACCAACCGATCCCTTCTTCTAGTCAAGTTGTGCCACAAGCTCCTCTTCTCCCCAATTCTATTCAATACCACCTCATTAGTTATGTGATCTACCTACCTAATCTTCAGCATTCTTATGTAGCACCACATTTCGAAAGCTTCTATTCTCATCCTGTCTAAACTATTTGTAGTCCACGTTTCACTTCCATACATGGCTACACTCCATACAAATACTTTCAGAAACGACTTCCTGACGTTTAAATCTATACACGATGTTAACAAATTTTTCTTCTCCACAAACGCTTTCCTTGCCATTGCCAGTCTACATTTTATATCCTCTCTACTTCGGCCATCATCAGTTATTTTGCTCCCCAAATAGCAAAACTTCTTTACTGCTTTAAGTGTCTCATTTCCTAATCTAATTCCCTCAGCATCATCCGACTTAATTCGACTACATTCCATTATCCTCGTTTTGCTTTTGTTGATGTTCATCTTGTACCCTCCTTTCAAGACACTGTCCATTCCGTTCAGCTGCTCTTCCAAGTCCTTTGCTCTCTCTGACAGAATTACAATGTCATCGGGGAACCTCAAAGTTTTTATTTCTTTTCCATGGATTTTAATACCTACTCCGAACTTTTCTTTTGTTTCCTTTATTGCTTGTTCAATATACAGATTGAATAATATCGGGGATAGGCTACAACCCTGTATCACACCCTTCCCAACCACTGCTTCCCTTTCATGTCCCTCTACTCTTATAACTGCCATGTGGTTTCTGTACAAATTGTAAATAGCCTTTCGCTCCCTGTATTTTACCCCTGCCACCTTCAGAATTTGAAAGACAGTATTCCAGTCAACAGTGTCAAAAGCTTTCTCTAAGTCTACAAATGCTAGAAAGGAAGGTTTGCCTTTCCTTAATCTTTCTTCTAAGGTACGTCGTAGGGTCAGTGTTGCCTCACGTGTTCCAACATTTCTACGGAATCCAAACTGATCTTCCCCGAGGTCGGCTTCTATCAGTTTTTCCATTCGTCTGTAAAGAATTCGCGTCAGTATTTTGCAGCTGTGACTTTTAAACCGATAGTTCGGTAATTTTCACATCTGTCAACACGTGCTTTCTTTGGGATTGGGATTATTATATTCTTCTTGAAGTCTGAGGATATTTCGCCTGTCTCATACATCTTGCTCACTAGATGGTAGAGTTTTGTCTGGACTCGCTCTCCCAAGGCTGTCAGTAGTTCTAATGGAATGTTGTCTACTCCCGGGGCCTTGTTTCGACTCAGGTCTTTCAGTGCTCTGTCAAACTCTTCACGCAGTATCGTATCTCCCATTTCATCTTCATCTACATCCTCTTCCATTTCCATAATATTGTCCTCAAGTACATCGCCCTTGTATAGACCCTCTATATACTCCTTCCACCTTTCTGCTTTCCCTTCTTTGCTTAGAACTGGGTTTCCACCAAAGCTATTGATATTCATACAAGTGGTTCTCCTTTCTCCAAAGGTCTCTTTAATTTTCCTGTAGGCTGTATCTATCTTACCCTAGTGAGATAAGCCTCTACATCCTTACATTTGTTCTCTATCCATCCCCGCTTAGCCATTTTGCACTTCCTGTCGATATCATTTTTGAGACGTTTGTAATCCTTTTTGTCTGCTTCATTTATTGCATTTTTATATTTTCTCCTTTCATCAATTAAATTCAATATTTCTTCTGTTACCCCAGGGTTTCTACTACCCCTCGTCTTTTTACCTATTTGATCCTCTGCTGCCTTCACTATTTCATCCCTCAAAGTTACCCATTCTTCTTCTACTGTATTTCTTTCCTCCATTCGTGTCAGTTGTTCCCTTATGCTGTCCCTGAAACTCTGTACAACCTCTGGTTCTTTCAGTCTATCCAGGTCCCATCGCCTTAAATTCCCCCCTTTTTGCAGTTTCTTCAGCTTTAATCTACAGTTCATAACCAATAGATTGTGGTCAGAGTCCACATCTGCCCCTGGAAATGTCTTACTGCTTAAAACCTGGTTCCTAAATCTCTGTCTTACCATTATATAATCTATCTGATACCTTTTAGTATCTCCAGGGTTCTTCAATGTATACAACCTTCTTTCATGATTCTTAAACCAAGTGGTAGCTATGATTAAGTTATGCTCTGCGCAAAATTCTAGCAGGCGGCTTCCTCTTTCATTTCTAAGCCCCAATCCATATTCACCTACTATGTTTCCTTCTCTCCCTTTTCCTACTCTCGAATTCCAGTCAGCCATGACTATTAAATTTTGGTCTCCCTTCACTACCTGAATAATTTCTTTTATCTCATCATACATTTCATCAATTTCTTCGTCATCTGCAGAGTTAGTTGGCAAATAAACTTGTACTACTGTAGTAGGCGTGGGCTTCGTGTCTATCTTGGCCACAATAATGCGTTCACTATGCTGTTTGTAGTAGCTTACCCGTACTCCTATTTTTTTTATTCATTATTAAACCTATTCCTGCATTACCCCCATTTGATTTTGTATTTGTAACCCTGTATTCACCTGACCAAAAGTCTTGTTCTTCCTGCCACCGATTAAGGGATCTGACATTCCACGCTCCGATCCGTAGAACGCCAGTTTTCTTTCTCCTGATAACAACGCCCTCTTGAGTAGTCCCCGCCCGGAGATCCGAATGGGGGACTATTTTACCTCCGGAATATTTTACCCAAGAGGACGCCATCATCATTTAACCATACAGTAATGCTGCATGCCCTCGGGAAAAATTACGGCTGTAGTTTCCCCTTGCTTTCAGCCGTTCGCAGTACCAGAACAGCAAGGCCATTTTGGTTAGTGTTACAAGGCCAGATCAGTCAATCATCCAGACTGTTGCCCCTGCAACTACTGAAAAGGCTGCTGCTCTCTTCAGGGACCACACGTTTGTCTGGCCTCTCAACAGATACCCCTCCGTTGTGGTTGCACCTACGGTATGGCTACCTGTATCGTTGAGGCACGCAAACCTGCCCACCAACGGCAAGGTCCATGGTTCATGCGGGGGGGGGGGGGCATTTTAGGATATAAATACAGTACATTAAACGAGTAATCTTAATATCTTTCCATATCTGTGTTAAGCAATTCTGGTCATTCAAATACTTTCGAAAATGGCACCAATTTATGCAGTTAACGTTTTTCAGATACTTTTTTATCATGGTGCCAAGTTAAACTGTTTAGGTCGTTTGGATGCTTTGGATCATAATGCCAACTTATACAATTCAGGATGTTCAGATAGTTTTCTACATTTCAGCAATTTAACCTATGCAGGTCGCTTTGTATTCTTTTGAACAAGGCACTGACTTGGATTGTGGCCTCACAGGGCTCGCAAAACACACCTGAAATTGTTGTACCACCTTGGATTTTTTTAAAGTTTTCCAGTAACAAAACCAGTTTAGTACCATCATCTTGCACTTTTGAATATCTCACCACCGCCATCTTGGATGCCGTCATTTTGGATTACGACATCACTGCACTTACATGCAGGTAGGTTAGAAATTATGAGTACAGCAAGTATACATTATGGCACATATACACACATCAAGAAGCACAGCATTACTTTTGTACATGTCTGTGTGTGAAATCTAATCTTAGGAATTACTGTTGGGTTTATGATATAGTTGTCAATAACAGACAAACTGATTCATGAGGGAGCTTTTGGCTTATAACCTATTGCTGCTGTGCCAGACAAGTCGTTTGGACATAGATACTTAGTGCTACCCATGCGAAGCTGGAGTGGATGACTACCTGAATGTAAATTCAAGTATTAAGAAAAACTTTTCTCAGTGTATTTGCCTTTTTTTAATGTAGCCTTTTACAAAAGTGGAACATGGAAAGTAGGCAGTTCAGACAAGAAGAGAGTATAAGCTTTTGAAATGTGCTGCTGCAGAAGAAAGCTGAATATTAGAGGATAATGGCAGGGCAAAGCCATTTCTGAGATGTATTGTTAGGGAGGCACACATTAAGGACCAAACTTGTTATTGATTCGTTAACAGATTTATGAACCCTGGGGTTCATTTATGACCCACTGGAGACAATACATCGCTCTGAGAAACCCCACCCCTTTTTCTCCCTCTCCAATTCCCCCACCCCACTGGGCAATCCCCTCGCTGAGACAAGCATACATTTCATATCAAATTCATTGACTAATTAATTAAATTAATAAATTAATTAACCCCTGCCCTCTGGGAAATAGCCGTGATCCCTCCCTCTCCCACATGAAAATTGTCGAGAAAAAAACTCAGCCTTTTCTGGAGAGGAAGTATCTCACAACAGTAAATTCAAATCAATGTCAGCTGCATAGGAAAGAATATATTAATTATTGATAACATTCAATTTGCAGACGTTGGATCTCCGTTTTATTTGGTGGGAAAAACACATCATTCTTTGCTGTTTCAGATGATACAGGTCTTGTAAAATACATTAAAAAGCTTTTCTGATCACGGAAGGATTACCATCACGAAATTGACGTCAACATAACATAGCACACGTAATTACACTGTTATAAATTTTCCAATCATGTCTTCACACCACCCACAGGTCAAATGTATTGGGGGTGTGCTGACTGGTACATTGTGTGCCCACATGCTGGCTGCTTTGCCGGCCTACACCATGGTACACCATGTTCGAGACGACCCAGTGGCTACACAACGTGGTGGCCGCTGTAAGCCGTGGTGTTCTGGGCCTGCAACACTAGACCACACTGCGAATGACACCGGCCATCCACCATTAAGTGCACATCGCCCAGTATTACTACACTGAGGTTTAGAGACTGTCAATCAATATTGAAATTACACGATGCATAATCAGTGCCCAGAGAGTTCTGCTGTCTGTGACAGTGGACGCAACCTACATTTTGTGACCATCGGGCACCCACGTCACCCCACAGCATGGTCCCCTTTGTTAGTAGAAATTTCCTTTGCTGGGGAATTCCCACCTCGAGTAGTTGCTTGTGCTTGGAGCACCTGCACAATCTGCTCCCAAACACACACCTTCCACAACACGTCAGTGGAAGCATCTGCTCTATGTGCTCAACCTGCTGTGCAGATACTGACTGAGTTAGTTCAGAACACCACAGGCAGAGGAGGATGATAGAAGCAACCACCCCAACCCTCCTCCCTCCAGTCACCTCCTTCCACCCCCTCGTCCCTCTGCTTACTTCGTGTCAGACAAATCACCAGGTGGCGGCAGCTCTTTGATACTGATACCTGAGCAATTCATGTCAAAACACATACTTACTCTCTCTCTCTCTCTCTCTCAAGTGGCTACTTCCTGCGCAGCAAGCGTCTGTCATGTACCACACTAACCCCTCTTTTGTCCTGAACAAATTAGCGGATACTTGGAAAATCCCCAGCTGTGGATGTCTTGGAAATATTCTCACTCTATCATATTGATTGACTGGTTACTTAAATTGATACCCTCTGTGTGCAGTCAGTTTTTCCTTGGATCCTATTGGTGAATACTAGAACTGGTATATTTGGCAGGATTCGATCTCACAACTGCCCAGTTTCGAAATCCCACTCCTCTCTCTTCATGATATTTTCATTGCATCCTGTTTGAGTATACTGGCACAGGGAGGTCATTTGGCAGAAACCTTTTACACTGGATGTAGCTGAAAATTTCAAATTTCAGCTCAGCTGATTGCATGTTCTTACACAATTTTCAGGAGACAGGCTCATGGGTTTGATGGCCATGTGCTCATAATATTAGTATTGGAAACAGTAAATTTATCAATCATGAATTTGACATCCCAATTGGAAGCAATGCTGTATAAAGTTATAGCTATAATTTCGAATTTTGCAGTGGCTTTATGGCATCATGTTTATGTAATTCTCGACCACATACAGGTCTGCTAAGTGTATTTTTTAAAACAGTATAGAATTCCCAAGTTGGTTATCTCCTCTACACTAGGAAGAAGAAGGAGGGGAAAGGGCATGTCACATGACAGGCTAGTAATAAAAACAAATCCACAATTCTTTAAACAAATACCACTCCACCTTTCTGCTGCAAGACAGTCATTTGGAGTGTACTAAAAAGCAGTCAATGCCACACACAGCAGCCGTCAGCACATGGACAGGGCACTTTGTAGCACATACACTTAAACCATGATCCATTCTGTAGTAGTTGTCCTGAGAAGATGTCGGAGATGATGGAAACTTCTGTAGGTCACACTGACAGCCGTAAGCACATTGCACAGCATCCACATGCAGACCATACCAAACCATCAGAGCTTGCAGAGACTGTCACCAAGAAGTAAACTGGTCAATTTACATGGGGGGAATAATGGTCCAGCGCAAACATCTTCATATTAAATCTACTCCCGCAACATACACGTCCGCTTCTGTCGCCGATCACCCAGCATACAGGTTACTTACTTTCGTCGTCAGTCACCCAGAGAGTGCCGCTTCCGGGACTTGCCCCCGTGACCACAGGCAAGAACAGAAAGATCGGGGCATTCTACATAACTAATCCGTGGCTTCCAGTCCACCAAAGCGTCGTGGCCACTCGTGCCGCCAGCCGCGATGCACTGTGAGACGAGTAAGTGTGGCCTCCATGTATAGTTCTAATTGCAACTCCACTCCAAGATAGACTCTCCCTCGTGTACCCAATGTGAGACTGTGATGTTCTTGACCATACACCTTGAATATGTCACGCAAAATGTAGATTTCTCCCTTTTATAAGAGTTATTTTCCAAGACGGTAGAAATCACGGCTTACACGTGTTTTCACATCATTAAAGTACCGTTATTTGTTGTAAAAATCCTGTAACAGTGTGGCATAGGGTATGTTTCCTCGAAGTATTTTCTCATTAGGTAAAAAATCTGTTCTAATCGGATTAATATCTGTTACACCCTGCATCACAGGACTAGAATATTAAACTCATTTTAGTTTCAAGATGGAGTGCTAAGAGCATGCTCTACCTCTGTCACTGGATGCTTCCTCACTTTCTAACTCTCTTAAAGTAAGCAAAGACTTTGTCACGTGCAAAGTATCTTACCGTAACAGCACAGAGAAGTTGTAAACATCAGGTTTATACTACATATCACTTCATAAATTCGGTAATATAGCTAATTTCATTTCGATGGTCATCTGTCCGTAAGTAGGTGGGAGGCTGAAGTTTTGTTGCAAGATCTCATTGCAACGAAAAAATGCCTGATTACCTCAAGTCATATCCGTGGTACTCTAGCTCTCGCTTGCACCTGCCCGGCATCACGTCACTGATATCAAATTGATAAGGTAACTAATTAAATTGATGTTGAGAGCCACTTTGCATGGAAGTAATTTTTTCCAGTAGTCGGATTACACTCGTATGGTAGCTCAAATTGGAATTCCTGGACAGAAGTCGATGTTCTTCTCCAGGAACACTATTAAGAACCGACATTTGAAGCTGATCACAGAAGGATTCTACCACTGCACTCCTAATGAGGCATATGGCAGTCTTTTATCCTGGCTCTATTTGGGAGGGAAATAACGAAGGAAATGACTAGTAGTGGTACAGGGTGCCCTCCACCACACACTGTATAATGGCTTGCGAAGTAAGTATATAGATGTAAATGTACATTTAGTCTACCTTTTAAGATGTCACTAGATCCATTTACAGGCACACAAAATTCATGGAAGAATGTTGTCTCTTATTTATCAAGAAAGACGGAACTTCTGCTGCTGATTGTCATGGAGTGGATCGTGGATTAAGTGTATGTGTTCACAGAGTGCCCTGTCCATGTTCTGATGGTTTCTACGTGTGACACTGAGTGTTTCTAAACACGTCGCAGTGGACTCTTTCTTGCAGCAGTTTAAACGAATATAGATATGTAGTCATTACTATCCTATCATGTAGTAGGCCCTTCCCCTCCTTCTCTTCTTCTTCTTCTCGCTGGTATAGCAGAGAGAACCACATTGAGAATCCTATAGTGTTTTAAAAAATACACTTAGTAAACCTGTACGTGGTCGAGAATTAAATAACCATGACAGCACAAATTCAGGCCGAAATTTGAAATTATAACTATAATTTTATGCAGCACTGCTTCCAATTTCGATGTCAAAATCCTGGTTGATCAATTTATTGTTTCCAGCAGTGGTATTGTGAGCACACTCCAGTCAAATCCCTGCCCTGTCACCCACAAATTGTTTAAAGACATTGCAAGCAATTGAGCTGAAATTTGAAATTTTCAGCTACCTCCACCGTAATGGATTTCCTGCCAGATGACCTATCTGTGCCAGTATACACCAACAGCATGCAAGGAAAAAATCGTGAAGGGGAAGAATAGGGCTTGGAAACTGGACAGTTGCGTTATCGAATCCTGCCAAATATATGAGTTCTAGTATCCACCAATAGGATGCAAGGAAGAACTGCCTGCACACAGAGGGTATCGATTTAATTAATTAGTCCGTTAACCTGATAGCATGGGGGAATATTTCCAAGACATACACAGCTGGGGATTTACCAAGTATCCACTACTTTGTTCAGGACAAAAGAGGGGTTATTGCATGATAGATGCTCATTGGGCTGGAAGTAGCCACATGAGAGTGAGAGAGGGAGAGAGAGGGTGTATGTGTTTTGACAGGAATTTCTCAGGTATCAATATCAAAGAGATGCTTTGTCTGACAGGAAGTAACTGGAGTGCGAGGGCGAAGGAAGGAGGTGATTGGAGGAACGAAGGATGGGGAGGTTGCTTCTCCCAGCCTCCACTGCCAGTGGTATTGTGAACTGACTCAGTCAGTATCTGCACAGCAGGTTGAACAGATAGAGTAGATTCTTCCATTGATCTAGTGTGAAAGATGTGTGTCTGGGAACAGCTAGTGCAGATGCTCCAAACAGAAGTAGCCATTTGAGGTGGGAATTCCACAGCAAATGAAGCAGCTGTGCTGCTAGGTGATGTGGCTATGTGGCTGTCTGATGGTCGCAGAAAGTGTATCTTCCATTCAGTGTCATATGCAGTGGAGCTTTCTGAGCACTGAGTATGGATTCTGTACTTTCAATATTGATCAACATTCTCTCTATGCCCAGCAAGCTAATACTGGGAGATGTACACTTAATGGCGGGTGTGCTAGCATCCCTCAGGTCCGAGCATGCCATGACTTGCAGTGGCCACCACATAGTGCAACCTCTTAGTCATCTTCGATACTGATGCATGGTGTAGCCTGGTGATGCGACCAACATGTGGGTGCACATTGTCATGGCCAGCACAGCTCCTAGCACATCTGCCCTACGGTCAAGGCGAAGACATGATCGGAAGTTTTTTAACAGTGTAATTATGTGCATGGAATTACTCTGACATCAGTTCCATGATAGTATTCTGTTTAACCATCAGACAAAAAGTGATCTATTTATTTACTTTTTTCCTATGTATTTAATAAAACCAGCATCTTCAAAATCAGTAGAGAATGAGGAGCTTTTCCCATGAAATAAAACAGAGATCCAACTCCTGAAAAATGAATTTTATTAATAAACAGTATATCCTTTGGTATGTAATTGGCATTGATTTGAACTTCCTGTTATGGTATTCTTCCTCTCTAGCACAGACTGAGTCTTTTCCCCACTAATTTCCAAGTGTTTGAGGGGATGGGTGCTAGGAGATTTCGCTGGGGGGAGGGTTAATTAATTTACCAATTTAATTAATTAGTCAATTAATTTCATATGAAATGTGTAGGAGAGGGAGTGATGAATCAATCAAGTTTACCTCTGAATGCATGCAACCCTGACTAACAAAACGCATGAGAAACGGCCTTGCCTTACTACTAAGGGGTAGTTCGTGTAACTAATGAATAAGCACTGAACCGAATCTGTGAGAAACGAAATTTATGGTACAACTCGATTAAAAAAAGGGACTGGTTGACAGGACACTTTCTTAGATGCAAAGGGATGAACACAATAAGCTGGTTTAGATGCATGCAGGTTGCCGTAGTTATTCCGATGTGAAGAGGCTTGCATGGGATAGACCAGCCTGAGGAATGGCATGAAACCAGTTTTCAGACTGAAGACGATAACAACAAAAATTTCTTAACAATTAACATTTAATTCAGATGTGTGTTGGGAATGCTGTGACTGGACGTTTTTATCAGAAAAACTGTGGTAAAATCATTTCAATGTACAGGATGACTATAATTAAAGTTGAACTTTCAAACCGCTGTAGAAATAACACCACAGATCAGAATGACATCAAATTACAGCGGAATATTACCGGAGAGGAGGGAAAATGTACGGCAGTAGAAAACTAAATAGTTACATAATGAAGCAATAGATGGCGCTGTAAGCATCGTAATTTAATAGAGATCGACTACAAATGATAAATGAATCATACAACAATGCCTAAGGTGTACGTTTGATGTTAAACAAACTGCACTACTGAGAGTGCATGGGTGTACAGGCGTGATACCGTTAGTTATGTAAGCCCATCCATCATGGAAAGGTCATATCACATCAGATGGGAAGAATCGGTTTTTAATTGTCCTGAGACCAAAAACCGCATAAAAAAGCATCAATCACATCGGTTTTTAATTTTCCTGAGGCCAAAAACCGCATAAAAAGCATCAATCAAAATCAAATTGGATTATTAATTTCCTTGTGACTGGCGCAAAACATGTTCTATATGCTGTCCACTGTTTTCTGCAACAAGTTGAAATCGAGAAACAGCATGTTCCACAACTGACTGAAGTGTTTCCAGGATCACATTCAGACTTTGTTGCACACTGCGTGTCTTCAATGCAGCTAAGTTTGCAATCGAAACACTGAATACAACATCTTTCAGATAACCACACAGTCAGAAGTCACACGGATTTAGATCAGGTGATCGGGATGGCCAGGCTGTAGGAAAATGGCGGCTGATAATTCTAGCATTTCCGAAATGGCGCTTCAGCGGCTACTTAACTGGATCTGCAATATGCGGAGGTGCGCCATCTTGCATGAAAATGATCCCGTTCACACATCCACGCTGTTGGAGAGTTGGATTGACGTGGTTGCACAAAAGACACTCATAGCGCTTACACGTGACGGTACAGATAACAGGACCGGAAGCATCTATCTCTTCGAAAAAATATGGCCCTATGATAAACGATGCCATAAACCAGCACCACACAGTGACCTTTTCAGGATGAGATGGTACTGGTTGATTTGCGTGTGGATTTTCCGTTGCCCATATTCCACAACTTTGTGTATTGACATATCCTGTCAGATGGAAGTGGGCTTCGTCTGTCCACAAAATTTTCCACGGCCAATCATTGTCCACCTCCATGCGAGCAAGAAATTCTAAAGCAAAGGTCTCTCTTGCTGGCAGATCAACAGGAAGCAACTCGTGCGCATGGGTAATTTTGAATAAATAGCAAAGAAGTATGTTTAGTAGGATTTTACGCACAGTGCTCACGGGTATGTCCAATGTTCGGGCAATTTTCCATGCACTACACGTTTGCACACCACCACTTGTCTCCTCCTGCACTGCTGTGGCCACTGCTTCCACTGGCGTCGAATTCGTTTCCTCCATCTACCAGGTTGCACACCAAAAGAACCCGTCTTTTCGAATTTCCGAGTCATTATCTCCAGACACACGGCAGTCATCGGACCACCGCCTTTTTTCAAACCCTTCAGTGTCCGGAACTTCTGCAGAGCGACGTGTGCACAGCCATCATTCTTGTAATTCAGCTTTACAAGCAGAGCACGATCATGCATTGAGACAGTCATGGCGGACGATGCAGAAACGAAAGGATGAAAAGCCCTGTACCCGGCGTATTTATACCATCTTCAGTGGGTCGTGCGCATGACAGGTGTTTTCATTTACGTATTCTGACACATACAGCGCCATCTATTGATCAATTTTCACACTATTTTTCTTCTCCTGTCATACGTTTTTCCCCTTCTCTGATAATATTCCGTTGCAATTTGGCATCATTCTGACCAGTGGTGTTATTTCCAAAAGCGTTTTGAAAGTTTAATTATAATCACCCTGTATATCTAAACTGCAAGTTTTTAAAAATAGATCCATTTACATGTATTCGAATTTGGTCGTAATGTTTTTTTAATTTTTATTTATATCTCTCGACTGAATAATCTAAAATGACTTTTCGCTTGTGAGTTTCTGTAATACGCGTTTTATCAGGGATATAGTCTTTGTTGAGGACAGCCAGTTACTGCCTAACTGTGGCCTAGGAAGCCGAGAGTTGCGCACCGAGGTATATAAATACTTTACTCCAGTCACGTTTGTTTTCTTTTGTGAGAAGTAATAGCAAGAGACTTCCATGCAGTGCGTGGGAATTAATTTACGGATCATCAATAATATTTATTTTACCTTTTGAGCTATGATATCGTAAGCTCCTTTTGTACAATAATTTTCTCAGATTCTGTTTCGCCTGTATCATATGTATACCATTATTCATAAGAGCGTATCTGATAGCCATACATGAACTACAGCTTTATGTCTCTGACATCAGAAAACTGGGATTTATTATGCTTCTATCAATAATTTGAATACTTGCTGAAAAGAAGCATTGTGATGCAGTCGTCGTAATATTGTGGAACTAGTCATACGAACAGTAATATAAAGAACACACAGGTGTTGGATTTCGAAGGTCACTCTATAGAGTGTAACTTATTACATACGTGTGTGATTAATATCGTATGAAACACAGAGGAACAAATGCGAAATGAGTGTCTCAAACTTCTGCCGCGCTCCTCTAGAATGAGACGCTGTAGATCTCCTTATATTCCACGTTGGTCAAGGTGTCTGTCATCAATCCTCAAATATCTTGCATGAAGATGATTTTAATTCTGCAAGGTAGTAGAGTTATTGAGTTGCATGTCTTTAGGTTTTAAAGTGGCCTCGACATACCGTTCTATGGATCCCAGTGACAAGGGATCGGAAACTGAATTCTTTGACATCCATCACCTTCAGCTGATTCATTCTGAACATGTGTCTACATACTGTTTATTAATCTCCAGACAAAACTGAACACACCGCGTATACACAGGCGGTCACGTCAATCTGTCAGAAGAAACGCCTTCACTAACTCGATGCAGTAAAACCGTCACTGAAAAAGTAATTTACAGAATGCCAAGACCGGCACTGCTATGAATTACTAGATGATAATGTGTGGTTGACACAGACATGTTCATTGAAGGCGTGACATGTCTGTGAAAAGTACACACATAAAAAAAAAGTTTTGCAACACCTCGGTTCCGAGAGTTCCGAAACCTGCACAGAAAATTGGAATAGAGACCAACATAAACATCATTTCCGCCCCTTTTATTGCTCATGAAAACCACACATTGCATGTTGTACCACCATACAGCGAGGCCTTCAGAGGCGGTGGTCCAGATTGCTGTACACACCGGTACCTCTAATACCCAGTAGCACGTCCTCTTGCATTGATGCATGCCTGTATTCGTCGTGGCATACTATCCACAAGCTCATCAAGGCACTGTTGGTCCAGATTGTCCCACTCCTCAACGGCGACTCGGCGTAGATCCCTCGAAGTGGTTGGTGGGTCACATCGTCCATAAACAGTCCTTATCAATCCATCCCAGGCATGTTCGATAGGGTCCATGTCTCGAGAACATGCTGGCCATTCTAGTCGAGCGATGTCGTTGTCCTAAAGGAAGTCAGTCACAAGATGTGCACGATGGGGGCGCGAATTGTCGTCCATGAAGACGAATGCCTCATCAATATGCTGCCGATATAGTTGCACTATCGTTCGGAGGATGGCATTCACGTATCGTACAGCCGTTACGGCGCCTTCCATGACCACCAGCGGCTTACGTCGGCCCCACATGTCACCCCAAAACAGCAGGGAACATCCACCTTCCTGCGCTCGCTGGACAGTGTGTCTGAGGCGTTCAGCCTTGCCTCCAAACACGTCTCTGACGATTGTCTGGTTGAAGGCATATACGACACTCATCGATGAAGAGAACGTGATGCCAATCCTGAGCGGTCCATTCGGCATGTTGTTGCGCCCATCTGTACCGCGCTGCATGGTGTCGTGGTTGCAAAGATGGACCTCGCCATGGATGTCGGGAGTGAAGTTGCGCATCAACATAAACATAATTTCCGCCCTTTTTATTGCTCATGAAAACCATACATAGCATGTTGTACCACCATACAGTGACACCTTCAGAGGTAGTGGTCCAGATTGCTATTGCGCACAGTTTGAGTCGTAACACGACGTCCTGTGGCTGCGCGAAAATCATTATTCAACATGTCGGCGTTGCTGTCAGTGTTCCTCCGAGCCATAACCCGTAGGTAGAGGTCATCCACTGCAGTAGTAGCCCTAGGGCGGACTGAGCGACGCATGTCATCGATAGTTACTGTCTCTCTGTATCTTCTCCATGTCCGAACAACATCGCTTTATTTCACTCCGAGACGCCTGGACATTTCCCTTGTTTAGTGCCCTTCCTGGCACAAAGTAACAATGCGGACGCGATCGAACTGCGGTATTGACCGTCTAGGTATGATTGAACTAAAGACAACACGAGCCATGTACCCCCTTCCTAGTAAAATGACTGGAACTGATCGGCTGTCTGACCCCATCCGTCTAATAGGCGCTGCTCAGGTATAATTGTTTGCATCTTCTGGCGGGTTTAGTGACATCTCTGAGCAGTCAAAGGGACTGTGTCTGTGAGACAATATCCACAGTCAACATCTATCTTCAGGAGTTCTGGGAATCGGGGTGATGCAAAACTTCTTTTTTGATGTGTGTAGTTACAGGAATCGATAACTAACGCTCACTCTCACGCTTTCGTCAATGTAAAAATTCAGTTTATCTCACATTGCAACCAGTCGCATGAAACGACAGGACTGGTACCCAAAGGCAAATGTTGAGACCGCTATAATGTCTTCGTGTCGTTCATAATAATGTTGCCCCTCTTTTACGGCACGTGTGAATTCGTATTCAGGAGGTCTACTGCACAAATCTTCATCCGGTTCTCAGAATTAGATTTTTCATCTTTCCTTAAATCGATCGAGACTAAAGTCTGCATGGTTATGTCGGAAAGGACATGGTCGATTCTCTTCTCTATCCGTCCTCAATCCGAGCTTCGTCTCTATCGATCTCTTCCTCTGTGGGACATTAAACCTTACTCTTACTTACTTTGTCATTTCATCCATCCACCTTCTGCGTCTATGATATCGCGTGGTTTCCATTCTTCTCCGTTCCATAGTGTAGAGTGAGCCAGACAGTCTGTCCATTGACGGATGAAGTTGCCCTTAAAATATAAACTGAGGCATTATTTGTGATACTGAAGTCTTGCACTACTTTTCGATTTTAACTCAGTTTCAATAACTATTTTCTGCAAAAAATGATGCTGCGCTTGTTTCGTTTAAACTGTCGCATTTGCTTCATGCAATTAATACAAAGGTACATCACGTATTTTTTAATTTTTCTTTGTAATTCAACTCGCCGTAAATTCGAACTCAATAGAACTTTTGCGTGTTTCATAATTAGGATTGGAATACGTAACTCTATAACATTTACGAGTGGACACTTTGGATATGTCGTCCTCTGCTTTTAAGTGTTTTTATGTAATTCATACATTTCGTTGATGGAGCTGCCTTAATTAAAGAAAGACGTAACAAACAACAAAATATAGATGGTAATAGGGCAGTCTTTTTGAGCTGTAAGAGGGGTAATATTCATGTGAAAATGTTTGAAAAATGAAGTAATTCGGCATTATGCAGTACTTTTGTACTTCTATGATTACGAAACAGTGATTCCCGGTTGTTTCTCTTACTTAGTCTAGGGCACAATAGACGACCTGAACAGCTACGGATGAAATCCCCACCCTCCATCAGAAAAACAACTGGATGTTATGAAAGTTGATATTGAATATGCCTTAACGAAAGACACCACTGCAAAATATATAGTTGCCATTGCACTAAAGAACGATACCAAATTCATGTGTAACATCCCACGGTCTATTGACTTTCACACCCTCAAGTCGTTAAAACAGAAATTACAACACCAAGGTATCGTTGCCACAAAATCTGATAAGGGCAACAGTATTGTGCTTTTGAACAAATGTGATTATGTGGATAAAGTTAATGATTTTCTGAATACAACAGGCTTCCAAGTCCTTCCTAAAGACCCTACAAAACTGTTCAAAGATGATGTTAAATATGCAATCATTTCATACAAAAGCATATTCTCCGAATTTGAAGTAAAACTGTTAACTAATATGAACCCAGTGCCTCCTAGAATGTACGGGCTTCCTAAACTGCATAAAAACTGCATAAAAACATAAAACTATTCGTCCAGTTGTAACATCATTCACTGCTCCATCTTACAAACTAGCCAGTAAACTTGATGTCCTAATTAAGAGCAAGACTAAATTCAAACCAAAGCATGGTATTTCAAACTCTGTGGACCTAGTAAACAAGTTAAAAGGTATATCTGTCTCACACAGTGATAAATTAGTATCCTTTGATGTCAGCAGTTTGTTTTCTAACATACCAGTAGTAGAATGTATTGACATTCTGACAGAGCTGATGCACAAGTCTAATGTCAATCCTGTGGAATTGAATGACTTGAGACTGGCCACACAGACCTGCCTTGCACAGAACTATTTCCAGTTCCAAGGCACTCTTTATAAACAATTAGATGGCTTAGCAATGGGTTCCCCTCTTAGTCCACTGTTGGCTGAAATATTTATGGACCATTTTGAACGAAATTTTCTAAAAACAGAACCCTTGAGTGCAAACATCAAATACTGGTTTAGATATGTAGATAATGTCCTGTGTATGTGGACTGGTACTACAAGACAACTCAACACATTCTTGAAAAACCTAAACAGTCAACATAAAAATATCCAGTTCACTATGGAAATTGGCAACAAATCCATAAACTTCTTAGATCTCACCATTGACATCAGTACACACACACATTGTTTCAAAATTTACAGAAAAATAACAACTACAGACACAGTAATACCTCCTTGCTCACAACACCCCATAGCTCACAAACATGCAGCTTTCCACTCAATGGTACACCGTCTCATATCTATCCCCATGTCCAGAGACGATTTTAAAGCAGAGTTAGATACAATAAAATTTGTTGCCTCAGCCAATGGCTACAATCCAGTTCTTATTGACCACATCTTACACAGGAAACAAAAACGGAAAATTATACCCCTCCTCTATGCCCCACCTGCTTCCCCATCCACTGTCTGCAAGAAATGGTGTACTCTACCATTTCTAGGTCAGGTATCACAGTCTGTAGCCAAAGCACTGAAATCCTGCAAGTATAGGGTTTCCTACTATGTCAGGAACACTACAGCCCAGTGTGTTTTTAATAGCAAAGATAAGATCCAGTTATTAGCCAACAGTGGGGTATACAAAATCACTTGTTCTGATTGTGACAAATTTTACATTGGTCAGTCAGGCAGAGACATATCAACTAGGCTGGCTGAACATGAACGCAGCTGGAGGTTGCAGAATTCAGACTCTGCATTTGCTGAGCATGTACTGAGTGAGGGTCACAACTACCAGCCTGTGTCCCATGTACTTCACTTAGCAAACAAAGGCCATAAACTCAACCTGCTGGAAGCCCTGGAAATTAACAAACATCTTGCTCACAGTCCAGATCTCATCCTAAATGACCAGACACAACTCAACACTTCCCCTCTCCTAAACTTCATATAATCATCTCTGTTGTTCATTACTTCCCACACTATCTCTTCATACATATTCCCATTTTCCTGCAGTCTTTAAGTTGTTTTATTTGTTGCAGTTGTCTTTGTATTCCACATATGCTGTAGTTTCAATAGTGAAGTGTTTGCTTTTAACTTGTACTTGTATTACTGTCCATGTTTAACTCCCCTTGTAGTGGTCTCATCAAATACTGTTCATATTTTACTTTGCTCATTTATTTAATGTAAACTGGTATACAGCCACTGCTTTGATTATAATGTTAATGTTAAAATGCAGTGCCACCACACTCTCAAACTGTAGGTTCCCTCAAACACCTCAATTTTCCTGCATTTACTAATTTCTGTTTATCTTATTGATATTGCTTAAGTTCCTCGTGCATTCTGTATTTACATTGACAACTGTCTCTTCTTTTTTAATTGGATGTGTATCACTCTTCATGTTTCATACCTCTTGATGCAGCTTTGTCTAGTACTAATTTGATCTTATTTCATTAGTTTTGTTTATTAATAGAAACTGTTATGTAGGCATGCTATTCCTATTTTGTGCTATAGGTTTTCCTGTCAGGTCCATTGTTATTTATGTACTGTTCAGTTTTTACTATTTCATTGCAAAGATGTTACTCACTGTAAGTTTCTACTTCACTCTAGATGTGTTACTTCTCTTCCAATGTTGTCTGCTAACATTTAACTTCTTTGGTGATAATACTCAGTAAATGTCTGAAGATGGCCTTGTAAGCCGAAAACCGGTTAGCAATAAAAATAATATTGTAGAACAAAAGCAAACTGGTGCTTTTCATTTATTATTATAATGTTGTTCTACCAAGAACCGACGGAAGATTCTGTTAATATGATGAAATTGTCCTTAAAATATAATCAGATACACAATTTATTTTATCAAAGTCTCCTACTAAATTTCGTACTCAATTAGCATTAGGAACATAACTATTTCTTCCATAAAATCAGGGTTCTTTTTTTTTACGGCTGTCGCGTTTGCTTTAAGTCAATTTATGGAACTAACACTATTGCAGTACAATGTATTTGTTTGTGCTTTGGTTGTAATTATAACTCGTCTGAATTTCGAACTCAATATTAATTTGGTAGCGTAAAATATGCGTATCTCATAATTAGCGTTCATACCGTGGGACACACTACATTACATACAAATTGTACACTGTGTCACTCTTAGCTTATGACACTTTGGATATACTATTTTCTTCCATTTTTAATTCATATGATATAATCTGTCGATTTTGTTGTTGGATCTACCATTTTTTAAAGAAAAATTTGAATACGAAAAATGAAAGTGGTGGTAGAGCTGGGATTCTAAACAGTACGAGCGATGACTGCAGTGTGATTATGCTATAAAAGTGTGCACCAGGAAATAGGAATTCTCCGTGTAATCTCGACAAAATACGCCTTCATATAAAAAACACAATCTCGTAGTCACTTCAAAGCTCGAAAACGGTATTTGATCACGCTGATAACTTAGCAGCGGAAATGATATCTCTTTTACTGTTACCTGGAAATCCAAATAAATATAACGCAGAGGCTTCGCACTAACGAAGCCCCATAGAAAAAAACTCACAAAATTACTCGCTGACATTACCAGGCAGCGGCCTCACGGACAGAAATATGTCCCTGGCATTAATCGTACTCCGTAAGCTTCGACGCTAAGTTTTCTTTTTACCTTCGCACCGTGTCCTGCGAAAGAGTTACTGACTCTCTTCCAGTGCAAAGATGTAGTCTCCCAATTGTGGCCTACTCCTTTCTCTAGAGGTTTGTTTTTTACTGGTTATAGCGATCGATCTACCTGCCTCGCACCTTCTCATCACTTTTTTCCTCCCTTTATCATCCTTAACGGCATCATTTATCCGGATATATTGTCCGTATAATACGTTGAGTGGTAGGTAACTTTTATTTCACGAGTATTGATTATAGAGAATCTTGGCAGCTTTGTACAATTAAATTCATGACTGATGAAGCTCTCTGCGTACAGCTACTGTTAGCCGTTCCGTGAAAGTAACTCTAAATTTACGAGGACGGTGGACGACATATCGTTATATTGAAAAACTTACGTTTCCAGAACAAGGATGCATTACTATTCACAATGAAAATTTGTTATTATAGCCTACCCAATATATTTATTTGTTTATACAGTGTCCAAGAGTGTGAATTTAGAGGGCATTTTAATTGAAAAAATATTGCCGGCTAACAGTCGCCACTACTTGCCGACGCTCGTTAGGATAGTGACGACAATCTGTAGTCGATTAGGGATTTACGGAACGGAGGTAGGCAGAAAGACCTAGATAGAGCCCTACACAAAATTACTCAAGTAAGACAGATAGGACGACACAAAGAAACGTTTTAGGACATGTATTTCATTTTATAAGTACAGAAAAGGAAAGTTACTGATGAATAGATTTCATCAGTACCAGAAAAACTGATAACCAAGTCATTGATACAACAGCTTTAAGGACCTAAAGCGTGAAGAAGATGATAATAATGAGTTATTGATACCAAAAGAATTCCTGATCTGTTAGTAACAATGTTTTTTTTTTTCAAATTAACAGAGAAATATCAGTTTACACTCCTACATATTCAGACACAGTGAAGTAGTTGAAGAGGTTTGAGGAGTTATAAAACTGTTACACGAAACAATCCCAATATTATATATTAAAGGGCGGTTTGAAAGGGAAATTCAGACTGAAGTTAAAAAAAACACGTTCTTGTAGACAGTTTCGGAACTGATGGCTCTTGTGGAAATCTTGAAGAAGAATGTCAAGAATGCCTGAAATAAACTCTTCAAGATAAATTCGAATATAAAATGGACCTATGAAAGATGAAATTAAATTGAAAATTCCAACATTACATTCTATCAAACAACAAAAAAATATAATGGCCGTGTGAGTCTCATATCAGGTCAAAAACTACTGTGACAACCAACTATGAAGAAGTAGAATAAAATTAGACACAAAATTAAAATGAGCTAAACTACCTTTGCATCAAGCAGGATTGACTGTTTCGTAAGACAAAAAGAAAAGTAATATGGGAAAGCATCGAGTGAAATTAACAAACAGGTTTACGGCAATGGGGAATGGAGAAAAGCATAATATAAGGAATAATAGCGTATTTTATTACAATTTTCAGGCTTGATTGCAAATATTTTTATTTACTACACCTCACAAATAAGTAGTGGCTACACCTAGTCCTTGCACATTGCCTTATTCTGGTGACACACTTGCATCACACGGTTTATTTCCAGATGTTCTGATGATAGTAGTGGTCGGAAATAATATCTGCAAAGTGTAAGAAATAAAAAGATTCGTCTTTTAGACCGAACATTTTAATAAAAGTGCTGCCTTATTCTGTCTTTATATCGTCTATTAATAACACCAAAACTTCTTGTAGGTAACTTATAAACGGCGTAGATATGACACAAATAAGCCGGAACTAAAGTATGATTGTGTATAAGGAGAAGAAGGAAATACATATTTTTTTTAAAAAAAAAGTGTGGAATTTATCGATCTAAACAAACCTTTACAGATTCGTTTTCTAGAATATGCCAGAAAGTATAACGAAGGAATCAATAGGGACAATTAGCAACCGGTGTGTAAAAAACGAGAAAATCTAGTTAAAAATGATCAGTAAAAGGACGGTTTTGGAACATCGTAATTCCATTAACGCACGTATTTCTTTTTATTTCGCACAGCATAGTGCTTGTTGGTTAAGTAAATGGTCTTCTGGGTTGTAATGCCCACCTAGTCATCGTCTCTTCTTTCATGTTTAGTAATTACTTTATGCTCGAGGTAGCCTCATGTTAGCTTGACAGTTAACACATAATATAGTTATGAAATTGTTGCCTTCTGTTTACTGTAGTTCTGTGATTTTTGTTCATGTGTCATAAGGCCTGATGCAAGCCTTTCTAATTGACGTCACTTGGGGGACTTGTCCCACTAGTGTTTATAACTGTATTTGTTGCGTGAAGTTGACTTTGATGTGTGCGTGTGTAGTGTAGTCTTACGTTGAGCTGATGACGGTGGCGAGAGAAGGGACAGCGTGAAACCTAGTAGCCGCCAACTAACCTACTCCTATTTAGTAGCGCAATGGAGAGCGCTTAGTTAAACGTCAGTATCCGACGGACGAATCACCATCATGAGCGACACGTAGCCTCATTCCATCAGATACTAGCTTTTCAGTTTATTTACGTTCGAAAAGCAAATACACGGTTAGCGAATCGCAGGAAGACAAAAGTCGTCAGATCTCGAAAACTCATCAGGTGCGGAAATAATGACTTACTTAAAATGACTTTCTCAACTGAAAACTTACTGAGTTAGTGTAGGCATAACTCATGCATGAAAAAATAACTTAGGCTCACAACAAAAGCTGAAATCAATATAACGACGTGTGAAACATCTACCTTTGAGATTGAGTCATTGTATAATATAATAAAATAATGGAATAAATGATAATAAAATGTTGAAATGTGTGGCATTTTAAAATGTATTGAATTAATGAGATTAATTTTTAGGCATGAATGACAAGCACAATAAGCTGAGCTATGCCTGGAAATAAGTTCGTATTAGTTCATATTATTTTGGAGGGGGAAGTAGTTTCTTTCTCTGATGTAGATTTGTGCTCACCCTTCTTTATAATGCTACGTCTGGTCGCCGTGTTCACCTTCGAAGTCTTGACCGTGTTCCTAATGAGCTTATCGGATCTTCGTAATTTTCCAAAGTAGACAAGTGGGCTTCAGTTCTTGTAATTATCGTACTATTTGAAATAATAACTCACACGACCTTTCTGTTAATAAAACAATACTGTATTTTTCTAAACGGTACACATACGAAATACATACTCTTCACATATTCATAGCGACCCCAAAATGGCGGTCTACAATTACACACTAAAAGAAAAATGGCATGCTTCTCACTCGTTCACTAACTGAGCGCGAATCCTTCCTTCCTACTACTGGTACAAGAAAAACTCCTCTGTTTTTTAACAACTGAAAATCAAAAATACATGACGGTAGGCACAGGCTCTACGCCGGGCTACCGCTTCATTTTTTTCTCTTTGCCTTTAAAGAAGACGAAAACATAAAAGTAAGAAATGCAAAAGGTTTATCACAAATGCCTCCCTACTGTATACTGTCGGAAATAAGTCTCTTTATTTAGGGAGACAGTCAATGAAGTTTTAATACCCTTATGCTACTACAAGTACATCTACAAAGCTCATTTCCTTGTCCATTACAAATTCATACCTACAAATACATTCACATATACTTATACTACATAATTACATTCACATATATTTATATTGCATAATCGCACGTCCATGTTGTGCTAACGTCTTAATCTGTTATGTCTCCTTATATTTGTTAAACGGTATTAAAAGGGAAAAATGCTACATTTCTTAAATTGTCCTTTCACTATATTTTAAAAATTGTTTTTCTCACTGGCTTTTGGTTCATTGGCCATTCTGAATGGTGTCCTTTCTGCACACGCTGTCTCATTGTTCACTGCCCTTATGGCTAGCAGCAGCAGCTCATTGTTTACGCGCCCGTTGCAGTGAGGCAAGCGCCACGTGAGCACACTGTAATGTCACTCCAGGCCATGAATTCGGTGTTGTATAAGCCCTCCAGTCCGGAGACTGGATACGACGGATTCAGCTCCAACGCTCAACCCGAAGAACATCAATACATCATCTCGCGCCTGGGTGAGATTTTCGGCCAGTGCATTAT